>NW_006796856.1:326183-326820 GCF_000442215.2 Lipotes vexillifer | reverse complement strand
CTTTCCCTAGTCTATCTTTACCTCCACTCTCCAAAGACAAATTCTTCAACCTTATTATTTTTTTTTACAATAGATGAATTCTGCCTGTTACATACCTCTTCATAAATATCATCATAGAGTATGCACTCTTCTGTGTAAGACTCTTTTATTCAGCGTAATATTTTTGAAATTTGCCTATGTAGTTGTATGTCCCTTTTATTTCTGAGTAATATTCCATTGATGAATATGCCATTTTTTTTGATGAGAAGACAGGCCCATATGCACTCAGGTCTTCTGGTTCGTGGCCATGTTTCTTCATAAATCACCAACTATATTAAGTCAGATGATCTCCTTTAAGTAGCTAGAATATTCAAAAATAAGACAGATGGTTTGGAGTTTAGTTCCCGGACCAGGGCACGAACCCGTGTTCCCTGCATCAGCAGGCGGACTCTCAACCACTGCGCCACCAGGGAAGCCCAAATATGCCATTTTTAAAAAGAAAAGCCTAGGGCTTCCCTGGTGGCGCAGTGGTTGAGAGTCCGCCTGCCAATGCAGGGGATGTGGGCTCGAGCCCTGGTCCAGGAAGATCCCACATGCCGTGGAGCAACTAAGCCCGCGCACCACAACTACTGAGCCTGTGCTCTAGAGCCTGCGAGCC
>NW_006796856.1:313713-326102 GCF_000442215.2 Lipotes vexillifer | reverse complement strand
AGATGTTGGGGGTAGGAGTTTATTAATTTACTTATTTATTTTTGCTGTGTTGGGTCTTCGTTTCTGTGCGAGGGCTTTCTCTAGTTGCGGCGAGCGGGGGCCACTCTTCATCGCGGTGCGCGGGCCTCTCACTGTCGTGGCCTCTCTTGTTGAGGAGCACAGGCTCCAGACGCGCAGGCTCAGTAATTGTGGCTCACGGGCCCAGTTGCTCCGTGGCATATGGGGTCTTCCTGGACCAGGACTCGAACCTGTGTCCCCTGCATTAGCAGGCAGATTCTCAACCACTGCGCCACCAGGGAAGCCCCCAAGTTTTATTTATTATAAATAAGCTGTTGTGAACATTCCTGTGCAATCTTTTAGGATACATGCTTTCATTTCTCTTGATTATATATGTAATTGTGGAATTGTTGGATCATCTGGTAGATATATTTAAATTTTATGAGAAACTGCCAGAATAACTGGTATTGTCACCTTTTTGGTGGACATGTAGGTTATCTTAATGTGGTTTTCATTTGCATATCTTTAATGGATAATGATGCTCAGCAATTTTTTATGTGCTTATTGATCTTCTGAATACCATCCTTCTGTTGTCTCTAATGTCTTCCCACCTTTTTATAGGGTTGTTTATTGTCTTTGTATGAAGTTGTTGGCATATTTTACATATTCAGGATACAAGTCCTATGTCAGATAAATGTTTTGCAATTTGTTCTAGCAGTCTGTGGTGTCCTTATTCATTTTCTTACTGACGAAAAATGGGACATATTTTTCTTTTATTTTTATAAACAAGTATTTAATTTTGATGAAGTCTAATATATCTTTTGGTAAATTTTATAGTCATCGTATTCTGGTCTTGGCTTTAGAACTTTTGTCTACAACCCAGTTGCAACTATATCTTGTTATGTTTTCTTCCAAAAACTATAATTTTAGTTTTCACATGTTCATATTTAATTTTTGTGTATGATCTGCTGTTTTTATGGCATGTGCTTTTCTGTCTTCTGTCCTATCATCTTACCTAAAATTTAATATTTAAAATGCATCTTTGTAGTTGTGCCTTGTTTTCTCATCAATTCTGGTGATCTCTGACTTTTCATATTTATTATAATTATCAATATGGCTGGGTTTGGGTGTGTCATTTTACTATTTTTGGTTTATTCAATTTTATTTCGATCTTCTATTTCTACTTTTCTAACTTCTCTTTTATTATTTAATATTTTTCCTAGACTCATATTCCCAGTTATATACTGGCTTTTTTTAACATCTTAATTAAGACATAGCTGACACATTAAAAGTACACAATTTGATAAGTTCTGACATAGGAATAGGCCCATATAACCATCCCCACCATCAAGACAATAAACATATAAATCATTCCCCACACTTCTCTCTTTGTAAACTCTTTCTCTTATCCCCAAACTACCACTGATTTACTTTTTTTGTTACTACAGATCTAGATTGTTCAAGAGAAACACTTTGATATTTTAAGCTGGATAACGTCTTGTACATTGCATGCTATTTTGAAGCACCTCTGGTCTCTACCTACTTTATGAATCTACCTGCACAGGACTGACCTTTTCAGTCCACCTATAATATGACTACCTGCACATTTCTTACCCAAAATAATCAATTACCTTGAAAAACTTTGATCATAAACAATAGATCAACACAGAAGGCAACCTGGGTAATCAAAGGTGAAGGAATAAGGAGAATCAAATAGATGTACATTCTTGGAACAATACCAGTTATTAAGATTCCATTTTTATCTGTGAGAAATCCATAATATAGATATCAAAACAATGATCAACAATGATGTGGGTTGATGCACATTTCAACCCAGATAGCGTAGACTGAGGCTAAGAAAAGTCAGGCAAAGAGTCTTATGATACATACTTACTAAAAAAGACTAGATTCAAGATCTCTAACTTTGCAACAGTGAACAGAGAAGATTTTGTGAATAATTCCAGCTGTTTGTGTGCATTTGACTTTGCATTTTCCATTTAAATAAAACAAATTACAACTTTTCAAAAAAAAGAATATTTTAAAAAGAACAAGTTGGTTTATACTTTCCTTTACTTAAACACCATAAATGTGCTACTGAATAAACTTTAATATAATTAGTGTTCTGTATATTTATTGATGTCTAACAAACCACCCCATATTTAGACACATAAAAACAATATTCCCTTATTTTTATCATCTATTATGCTTTTCAGAATTGACTAGGCTCAACTAATCAGTCATTGGTTAGTTCCTCATTTAGAAAGTGATGGAGTCATCTAGAAAATTCCTCACTCACATGCCTGGTGCCTGGGTTAGGAAGAATCAAACAGCTGGGAACAGCTGAGTCTCCTAGGGCAACTTATTCTACATGGGCTGCTTAGTCTGGCAGCCTCAGTGTAACTGAACTTCTTACATTGCTGCTGGAGAGTCCCAGAGGTATGTTCCAAGAGAAACCATCAGAAACTACATGTTCTTTTCTAACCTATTCTCAGAAATCATGCAGCACCACTTTCACCACATTCTAATCACTGAGTCACTCACTCAAGGTATGTCTAGGTTCAAAGGAAGGCCACATCAGCTCTACCTCTTCATGAGTGGAGTATCAAAGTATTTACAGATGTTTAAACCCAAAGAATACACAATGGGCTATGCTTTTCAAAATATAAACTATAAATTTATAAACCTATTTCTTTATTTAAAATGAAAACCTAAACTTATTTCAATCCTAGCCTTCATGAATTCACCATGACAACTGTGCTCTTCTAATTCTCCAATATATTTGACTGTCTGTTTAGAGGACACTTAACAAGACTTCCATTCCTGAGATATTAAAGTAGCATCAAGACTGACTCCTTGTATTCTAGTGTGTAATTATGGAACCTTAGTTTACAGAATTGTTTCTACCATTTGTAAACAGTCACCTGCATACACAAGTAGATAAGCCTAATCGATTTCCACCACTTTCATTCCTGCACTATACATTCACCAGACAATAAAATTCACCATGATTTTGCACAAATTGCTTCATGAAAATGCTACTGCGATATTACAATATCCTGTGGTGTTTTGATTTTTTTCACATTTCATATGATGGAAAATAATAATTATAAAGTCATTATCTTTTTCCAGAACAGTAGTTTGGAGGAACAGGTGCATGCCATCTCAGTCTCAGTCTGGAGTTCATTTCAATAAACTCAGACTGGATGCATTTTTAAGATGGCACTATTAGTTGTCTCATTTGTTAAAACCATTCTTTGCAGTTCTCACATCTGTCAAAGTCCATACAGATAGCCCCCTAGAGGAAGAAGATGTTATAAAGTTATAATTTAGATGTTTGTTTTGAGTTTTAGACAAAATCTGGACAACAAATATCCTTCTCTGTTAAGCAGCATTATCAAATGCAAATTGTTGATGAATTTTTTTATTAGTTTGTCACTGCTTTTGAAATGATTATCTCAGTAATTAGTATTGGGGAAAACAATATTCTCAGAATGCTTAGCCCTTAAATAGGTAAGGAAAAAGGGAAGGAAGGAGGGATGGAGAAAGGAAGGGAGTAGGGGAGGGAGAAATGGAGGGAAATGATGGATAAATAGATATTAATAGATAAGATAAATTTAGATACATATTGATATATCTGAAAGCCAAGTGTGATTTTGTAATTATACTTGAAATTTGCTATATTTTACGATAAATGCTAATTGAATGCTAATTGAACATCCAAAAATGTTTGATTTATCCAGAAAACATTACTCCAGGCATAACACTGTATTTAAAATAAATATATTACTGATTAGTGAAAAAAAGAAGCTATGGATAGACTTTTGTGGAATGTAAAATTAGGTTTTTGGTATTGATTTTAATTTGAATTTTATTTTGTTCATACATCTTGTGTAAGCATACACATATTATTTCTGAAGAATTAATGGCAGATTAATTTAAGAGAGCCTATTAATTTTCATACTGTAACATTTTCATTTCAATGCTTATATATTAATTTACAAAGCACCAGCACAAAATAAATGAACCAAATGTAATTTTCAGTTTGGTATCTTAGTAGATGCATTTTCTGCTTAATCCTTGGTAAATATCCTATGATGATGATGATGATGACGACAAAACCAAGAGAATGTGAAACACGATAAATAAACATAGATCAAGACATACTCTTCAGTACACAGAATTTTTTTCTAAAGCAATTTTGATGTATCAATTTTCAAAGGCAAATTTTTCCATTTTAAAATTTCAAAATATAAATTTATTCTGCTTACATAATATTAGCCTATTATGAATTTAATGAAACTATTAAAGCTAGGCCAAATTGTTTGTATATTCTTCTCTCTTTCCTGAGTATAAAAAATACTTAATTTTTTCCACTAAATTTGTAGGCAATAGCGTGATTTCTTTCTACAGTGACTGAAATCTTCATTTGATATTACTTAATTATTTCAAACTAGGTTAAATGCTTTTCTAGCAGATAAAAATGAGAAAATTTCATCCACCTTATATTCACTTATAAAGTGAATATAAAACTTTATAAAATTATTTGCAATTGCATAAATTACCCAAAAGAATAAATATTTAAAAGTATTTCATTTTTCTATGATACAAACTTAAACTAGATATTAATTCCCATGTATGTTATGCCCAACAACACCAAATTACTTTGGAAACTTGCTTTAAAGCAAGAGTGGTGCTCTAATAACAAAATTGCAGGATGCTGTCAATGTTTGTCCATGCTTTTCTTTGACTCTCCCAAATAATTAATATGATTAAGATACAATTATGATACATAAAATAGTGGCTTATATTAAGGTAATTCAAAATAAGATTAGAAAAATCTTTTATGTGAGAAAATATCTAAAGCATTGTATTGAACCCACAATAAGAATACGAGAGTGTAGTAAGAAAACAGTCTTCTATTTGCCTAAATATATCGTGCCCAATATTTACAAGTCCCCAGACTGGATTAGTGCCTTTATAAGGAGATGAGGAAAACAATGCTCTCTCTCTCTTCCAAATGAGGATACAATAAGAAGGCTCCCATCTGTACGCCAGTAAGAGCCCTCACCAGGAACCCAACCATGTTGGCACACTCATCTTGGACTTCCCAGCCTCCAGAATTGTTAGAAACAAATTTCTGTTGTTTAAGCCACCCAGTCTATGGTGTTTTGTTAATGCAGGCTGAACTAAGACATATTCCATATCTTATATCATGAAAGTAAAGAAAATTGGGGCAAATAGTGCACCTAAATTTAAATACATTGGAATATGCTCTTATCTATACCATAGATCTTACATATGTGGGAATCAAAATAAATCATTTCTTAACATTGATTATTAATATAATTTTATTTTATTTCATCATAATCTATGTAATATCAGAAATTGATCATAAAAGTATTAAATTACTACAGAGAAAAAATATATAGGAATAAAATATAATTTATATAGAAAATGGTGAAAATTAAATATTAAGCCAAAATACAAAGAAAAAGCCAGTAATGGATATAAATTATATATATATATATATATATATATATTTATTTATTTATTTATTTATTTATCACCTCTATGGATGAACTAGATTTATATAAAAAGGTAAAATGCAAAGTAAAATTTTAAAACCCTAAGTATATATTCTATTTTATCTTTCAAGAGGCATAAACCTATGGCTAATGAAGACATTTGAAAATGTTAAAAATATATAAGAAAAACTCCTCAAAAAGCAGGTTTAGCTATAGTACAGCTGTAGCAGTAGTATTTTATAAAGAGAGCACATGATTGATGTAATAGACTAAAGGGCCATTTTATACTGGTAATGTATACATGTCACATCAAACATCTATTTTTATGAGACAAAAAATATAACACTGAAATACATTACAACAAATATATTGCCAAATATTTCTGTTTTTTTTCTGTTTTCTTAAGTGAAATTTATTACACACAGGTCACTGAGGCTTGCCATATGTACTGTTACATTTGTCACAGTTTGTTGGATGAAGCATGAGTACCTGACCTAAAAGTCAGACTATGAGTATTTTGATGAAAATGATCTCCTTATGTTCCATGACAAATGACTAAACCAATCACTTTCTTTCTAGAGACATGTGGACGTGCCAGCTAAAGGTAAATATTTCAGTTCTGCATTTGTACGCAGTGAGGGAAGAGCAATGACTACAGTAGTCTGTTTTTCAAGAAGAATAACATAATAGCGTAGCCTGCATTTGTTCCTGTGTCTGAATGAGTCACTAGGCTCCAGGCGACTTGCTGTCACATATCACAAATGGTGATAAGAAAGGTAAATAAATAATGAATAACCATGTAGCAATTAAAAAGGACAGACCACAGAGCTTACATAAAATTGGGTATAAAATGTCTTCATATTTTTCCTCATTATATTCCATAATAAAATATTTGGTAAAGATATGCCTTAGGTAATTGTATTCTAACTTGAAATACATTTATACCAATAAGCATAGGGAAAAAAACATATTAAATAAAAAATTTCAAAGAAATACAAGTGACTATTTGTTTATACAAACAAGTACACAGACTGAATACTACTACATTGTAGTCAAACATATGACTAAGTTATAATAAATACATGTGACTTATGTATTATATTTTCATGTATTCATTAACAGTGTATATGTCAGCAATCTGGAGGAGAAGCCTACAACAAAAGAGAAATATTTTATATAATAATTTGAAAATATAAAGACTGCATCCAATTTTTACATTATTTTTAAGTAAGAAAATAGGAAAATGAAAGAAAATATTGTAGGTATAAAATATGACAATGTCAACCCTACCCAGAATTTCTGAGTAAAGTATATGACAGAATAACCACCTAAGTACCTCAGCAGGATGTCTGACTCATAATAGACACACACTACGTATTGCATCCCTCCCTTCAGATTTCAAGTTTTCATTTTCTTTGTTTTTAGACATTCTAGGGGTAACAAACTGAAATTCCTTCAGAGAGCAGGCAAGCTATGTATGTGAGAAAAGTCAGATGGTTGCAAGAAGATACGGAGTGGTGAGGATTGTGATAAGTGGAATGCTTACATCACTGCTTTACACTTACCATTGTGTATGTATAACCTCATGAAAATTATCAAATCTGTATTTTTACTTAAGCTCCTCAAATTTTTAATTTTGTTTCAACAAATTAATCTTACTTTCAACACTGTGAAGGACAAATAAATCTCATTTGTGGAAGAAAATCAGTTTGCAGCATCTGATTTTGGTAATGTAATAGGTTGATCATGGTTATCGTCATGTTCTATGATCTGCTTATATTACAAATATAGAAGGGAAGTTTTCTTGGTTATTATGCTAAGTTAGTGCTGGCTGATTAAAGAATAATGCTTATTGACAATGAAGGACACAAGAATAGTCAATATTACATAATGGAAATTCAGGATAATATGATTCTATTATAAATACCTGTTATAAGAGTGATAATATAATTGATTTCTTTGGTGTTTATTTTCCATACTTGCAAGTGACGGAGTTTGACTAGAAGATATTTAAGACCCATTTCAATATTCAAGTTCTATGGTGAAAAATAAAGCATTGAAATTGCTTCTCAAACTCAAACCTTTATATTAGCAAAACAATTAGAACAAATTGATAGGGTTTCTAGCAGGGATAACTAAGAAACAAACTCCCTTAAGATCACAATTTATTACTTATTTTTGTATTTTTTCAATCAAATATTGGCCTCTTGAAAAGCTGATGTGTTCTATGCCTTTAAAAATATTTAACTTGATAAGCTTTAAAGTGAAATTTTGCATTGTGATGAAAAAATCTATATACAAATTTGTGGAGATTATTTATATCTCTCTGTGTGCATCATTCTGAGTAAAGATAAGAGTGAAGTATGTAGGAAGAAAAAAATATTCTGCAGAGGACATTAATTTTTCTACTGAAATATTATCCATGTTCATCCCAGCTGACAGCATTATACCACGCAAGGTAATTAATACATGAGTGAAAAAATAGAACTAAAAAAATCCTGCCTAATTTTTCCAAGTATTTTTTAAATAACAACACCCAAAACAAATAAAAATATATATAAAAAAAATTCTTGCTCTTTGCCAAGTATCTTATAGCAAAGAAAAAAGTTGTATTTTTAAATTAAAATATAATGGTATTGGGAAACTGTCTATCCCTGAGCATCTATCTACCAAAGATGGCATAATGATTAATGATAGAAAATACTAGATGAATGGGCATCATAAAAGATGCCAAAACTTTGATTCTTTTACCGCTTACATATTTTATCTTACATAGTCTCTTGATGTAGATATACATTATTAATGCAGAAAACTGTTATTTCATTCATGAATAATTTAGGAAGCACCAAATGGAAGATGAAAAGTTGAGAAAGAAAAGATGCCATTTTCTCTGATCTAAGTTATTCAGAACAGAAAAACAAATGTTACTCTCAACAATGTATTCAACAGTTGGCTTTATAGATTTTGATGCTAGTCTGTGATTTAAGAAACTGAGAAAAGCTCTGGATTTACTGCTTAGGAGGGTTTACATCTTGTTTTTCCCCTCTGAATTTTACTGTCATGTAAATTAACATCTATGACACAGTGAATAACATGCCACTCTGTATTAGGAATGGTTCCTATGGATAAGGTTATTTACATAAATCAATATCATAATAGCTTAGTATATATTACCAAAGAGTTCTCTTAATTTTCCAGTTGTATTTTGGTAATGCGTGTTGCATGAAGATGCTGTATGTGAGAATTCTCTGTTGACATGCTTTTTTTAGTGTATGATTAAGTCCTTTTTTTGTTTTGTTCTTTTTTGCTTTCAATTGTTTTTATTTTTTTAACATCTTTATTGGAGTATAATTGCTTTACAATGGTGGGTTGGTTAGTTTCTGCTGTATAACAAAGTGAATCAGCTATATGTCTACATATATCCTCAATTCTTTTCATTCTTTTTTCTCTATTCTGCTCTGTGGTAGTTATTTTCATTATTTTATATTCCAGGTCACTTATCTGTTCATCTGCCTCAGTTATTCTGCTATTGATTATTTCTAGAGAATTTTTAATTTCATTTATTGTGTTGTTCATCATTGTTTGTTTCCTCTTTAGTTCTTCTAGGTCCTTGTTAAATGTTTCTTGTATTTTTTCCATTCTGTTTCCAAGATTTTGGGTCATCTTTACTATCATTACTCTGAATTCTTTTTCCGGTAGACTGCCTACTTCCTCTTCATTTGTTTGGTCTGGTGGCTTTTTACTTTGCTCCTTCATCTGATGGGAGGTCTCTTCTGGACCAATGTTCTGAACTTAGCTCTCCCACCTCAGAGGCTCATGTGTGACACCCAGCCAGAGCGCTATGACCCTGTCAGCCACACAGCTCAGAAGAAAAGGGAGAAAGAAATAAAGTAAAAGTTTTTAAAATAAAAAATGAGAAAATATATTATTAAAAAAAATTAAAAATTAAAAAAAAAGAGAGCAATGAAACCAATAAACAAATCCACCAATGATAACAAGTGCTAAAATCTATACTAAAGAAAAGCAGACAGACAGAACCCTAGGACAAATGGTAAAAGCAAATCTATACAGACATCACTGAAAGAAGCATACATATACACACTCACAAAAAGAGAAAAAGAAAAAACAAAATATATATGTAAAATAAAAGGAGAGAGCAACCATATCAATAAACAAATCTACCAATGATAATAAGCTATAAATACTAAACTAAGATAAACATAAAACCAGAAACAAATCAGATGCAGAAAGCAAAGCCCAAGTCTACAGTTGCTCCCAAAGTCCACTGCTTCAATTTTGGGATGATTCGTTGTCTATTCAGGTATTACACAGATTCAGGGTACATTAAGTTGATTGTGAAGATTTAATCCACTGCTCCTGAGGCTGCATGGAGAAATTTCTCTCTTCTTTTTTCACACATTTCCTGGGGTTCAGCTTTGGATTTCGCCCTGCCTCTGCATGTAGGTCACCCTCTGGCATCTGTTCTTCACCCAGACAGGAGGGAGTTAAAGGAGAGCCTTATTAGGGGCCTCTGGCTTACTCAGGCAGGGGGAGGGAGGGGTACATAATGCGGGGCAAGCCTGTGGTGGCAGAGGCTAGCACAATGTTGCAACAGCCTGAGGTGCACCATGTGCTCTCCTGGGAAAGTTGTCCATGGATCACGGGACCCTGGTAGTGGTGGGCTGCACAGGCTCCCATGAGGGGAGGTGAGGAGAGTGACCTGTGCTTGCACACAGGCTTCTTGGTGACTGCAGCAGCAGCCTTAGCATTTTAAGCCCGTCTCTGGTGTCCGCGCTGATAGCTGGGGCTCACACCCATCTCTGGAGCTCACTTAGGCTGTGCTCTGCCTTCTGTGGGCACACAGGGAAGGAATCCCCTCTCCTCATGCTCCCTAAAACAATGGCCTCCTGATTCTTAGGCAGTTCCAGACTTTTTCCTAGACTCCCTCCCAGCTAGCTGTGGCACACTAGCCCCCTTCAGGCTGTGTTCAGACAGCCAACCTCAGTCCTCTCCCTGGGATCTGAGATCCGAAGCCCGAGCCTTAGCTCCCAGCCTTCACCTGCCCTGGCAGGTGAGCAGACAAGCCTCTCAGGCTGGTGGGTGCTGGTCGGCACTGATCCTCTGTGCGGGAATCTCTCTGTCTGCCCTCTGCACCCCTGTTGCTATGCTCTCCTCCATGGCTCCAAAGCTTCCCCCCTGCCCACTTCCCATCTCCACCAGTGAAGGGGCTCCCTAGTGTGTGGAAACATTTCCTTCTTCATAGCTCCCTCCCAGAGGTGCAGGTCCCATCTCTATTCTTTCATCTCTGTTTTTCCTTTCTTTTCTTTTGCCCTACCCAGGTATGTGGGGAGTTTCTTGCCTTTTGGAAAGTCTGAAGTCTTCTGCCAGCAGTGTTGTAGGTGTTCTGTAGGAGCTGTTCCAAATGTAGATGTATTTTTGATGTACTTGTGTTGAGGAAGGTGATCTCCATGTCTTGCTCCTCTGCCACCTTGAAGGTCCTCCAACTATGATTAACTTTTAATGCATTTAATGTAGCGCTAATTAGTTAAGATTAATGTGTGGCTCAAAACAAAGAAGGGCACAAATAATGCCTTCTTTTTTCATGTATCCCATTAAAAAGATGATCTGACTGATATGACTAAAAAAGGATTTTATATTAAATTATTAATTATTTAATTAGTGTAACTTTAATGATATACTTCATAAAAGCATCAAAATATCATGAAACTTAAACTTCCAACTCTTGTAATAGTGGGCTAGTGCTTAAGACCAACCTCTCTGCTAAGGACATCAAAAATATGAATAAAAGTAAATAAAATATTCATTAGAATATATACGTGAAATGTTAACAACATAGTAAGGGGTTGCAGGGCTAAATTCTAGGAAAAGGAGAGATGCCATAGACATATGCCTAGTATGAAGCAGTTTTTTTATTGAGGGTATTTTTCAATTCTGAAAAAATCTTTCTAGAAAATAGAGCTTCAGATTGTGTAGTAGTGAGAAGCAGGGAACAACAATAGAGTGCAGGGCCTTCTAACCTAAAGAGTAGAGTCTAATGTACTCCCATTTTAATCTGGGATCCCACATGGCTACACCTTCAGACTGAGGATGAAACAGAAGTAAAACTATACTCTTGGGGACATTCCACCTGGTTCAATGCCACCTGGGCAATACAGGCTACCTCAGGCCTAAAATATGGACTAAGATTGTCCTTGTCTTTAGTGTTCCGTGACATTGGGATTTCTGGTGCAAAAGTAAATAAAGTATATTTGCAGGAAATTAACATCATGCTATGTCTAAAACTGTTCATACAAATGAAGTTTTAAATTCTATATCTAGTACATTCTCAATGAAAACCAGTCACACAGGATTTAAAATGTCATGCCTGAGAAGCATAGAAACAATATAATAGAAAATAATTCAGAAAGATGTGAGATTGTGGAATGATCAGATACTGATCCATTATATGTTTTTTTAGAAAGATAAGTTTGAAAATATCTCTGGGAAAAAGAGATTATTAAGTCACATATTGAATTTGAAAAAGCAGCAGAGAACTTCTAGTACTAAAAAAATCCAGTAACAAAAATCAAATACTGTACTCAACTCCTGAGTTTCATAAAAGACTAGAAACAACTGAGTAGAGAAAGTGAACTACTCTGAGGTCAAAATAAATTTTCCAGGGTTTCCCTGGTGGCGCAGTGGTTGAGAGTCCGCCTGCTGATGCAGGGGACACGGGTTCGTGCCCCAGTGGGGGAAGATCTCACATGCCGCGGAGCGGCTGGGCCTGTGAGCCATGGCTGCTGAGCCTGCGCGTCCGGAGCTTGTGCTCCGCAACGGGAGAGGCCACGACAGTGAGAGGCCCGCGTA
>NW_006796856.1:279161-313703 GCF_000442215.2 Lipotes vexillifer | reverse complement strand
AAAAAAAAAAAAAAAAAAAAAAATGTCCAGAGTCTTACCTGGAGTAATAATAAAGACAGAAAATACAGAGGAGGGGGTAAAATACATGAAGTAAGAACATCTAAATATTTGTTTAATTTGAGATCCAGTAGGGGAAAGAGAGAAAACAGAATAGCAGTATTTGAAGAGTTAATGGATAAGATTTTTTTTCAAAAGAATGAAAAATACCAATCGGAAAATTCTACAATCCCAAAGAATGTTGAGGGAAATAAATAAAAAGAAATCCCTACTAGATACTTCATCATGAAACTGCAGAAACCAAAAATTCAGGAAATTTTAAGGACTGCCCGATAAAATGCAAAACCTCCTTTAAAGGAGTGAAAGACTTTAATTTCCTCAAAACCAAATTTTCTGCCTAAGATAAAGGAATCATCAATGCACCAGAAAACTGACTGTATTCCATTATTCTACAATCTACATTCAGAAAATAAAAGACACAGAGAAAACCAAGGTCACTCTGTCCATTAAATCTCATAACTGTGATGAACTTGGGAAATTTCTAGGAAAAAATATAAATTACTAAACCTAAACCTAAACCAATACAATTACCAACCTATTTATCCTTTCCTTTTCTTTTCAGGTCTTCCTGTACTTCTATTCTTTCATCTAGGATCATTTTTCCCTCTGAAGAATGTGCTGTAATACTCTTTTTAGTAGCCCTTTTAGTGCAAGAATTTCCAAGGATCAATTATTTCAAGTTTGTTGTAAAAATTTCTACATTTAGCTTATAATTTTGAAGGATAATTTCATTGAATATAGCATTCCAAGTTGGCAATTGTTAACTGTTGCTGTTTCTTCATTTAAAGATATACTAGTAATAGCTCCTCATCCCATTTTTTTGTTGTTGTTGAAAATATCGTCAGTTTTATTTTTGCTCCTTTGGAATAAATGTATGATTTACATTTACCCTTTAGCAACATCAAATATTCATGACCTGTAGCCATTTTAGGCTTTTCAGTGCCTCCCATTAGGATTAGAATGAACTTATCCACCCAGAGCTTTCTGTAAGCTACCAAAGATACCCTCTGACTCTTATAATTAACCTTTGTGTGTTCCCAAATGGCCGTCATTATCCCTCTGCAGTGTATCAATTTCAACTTAGCAATAACCAGCAAACTTTGCTGTTACTCTAAGAACTGCTTCCTCAACCCCATCTTTTTTGAATCATCACTCCTCCAAGGGTGTTCCTCCTTATCAGTATCTTTTCTACTAATATCAGCAACAGGGCTGTGCTCAACATACCATTCACCATGATATCATTTTCATGGCAGTGTGTGAGCCAGTCCCAAGGCCCCATGATATCACCTGACTTCTCAGATCAAACATGGTACCATATTTCTAGGTCCTCTGAGAAACAACCAGATGGATTTAGTTGTACACAAGATTTAGTTGTCAAATTCCTATAAAAGAAAAATGGAGAGTGGGGTGGAGCAAAGGTATGTATTGGGAACATTCAGAACACATTATAGGTCTGACATTAGTAAAAGTAAATGTGGAAGAAAGGAAAATTGTGCGCTGAGTCTCAGACTGAGGTACAGACCTCAGTTTGTTTTGGCTAGGTTGATGAGGAGTTCTTAAGGAAAGATACCCCTTGCAAAAGTTCCACCTTTCACAGATCAGGGCCTCCATCAGTATCTCCACCATGCTCAAACACTGGCTGGGAGCAGACCAGAGTGAAAACGGTAGCTGTGTAGTGTATGTAGTAGTAAGTATATCTTGTGGAATGGCAACAGAGGCTATCAGTCAACTATTTTCTTCACAGAAGTAGACTTGAAAGGTACATTTTCATGGCCACCACAACTACAGAGTGCAGTAAATGCTAAAATAATGTAGTGACTCTTTATACTGTTATGTCCTTTTCTCTATTGTTAATTTTATATCTACTAGGTAATTAATATTCCTTAGACTCATACTGCAAACTCTTTCATACAGTGTGCATTAGTTGATGTATCTCTTCGTTCTTTCAGTTTCTGGAGGTAGATATTTTGGCCTGGGCTCCCTCAGGGTTCTTGTCAGTGCCTGTTTAGTTTAGTAGTCAGCCAAGGATTTGGGCTGATTTTATTTTCATATTTTATAACTCAGTACTTCCTTGCTTCTGATGGTCACCTCTCCCCTAAATCTCCACCTGCCCAGAGCTCTGTGCTTTGACATCTTAAGCTACAAAAGTCTCAATTTGATGCTGCCTGAGATTAGTTCAGGTTGGGAAACTGAATTCATTATAAAAACAATAAATTCACAAAACTCATCGGGTGCACTTTTGTCGTTCAGATGTAGACTCCTCGCTTTCTGGTTGCTTGTTTGCAAAACTCCCAAGTGTTTCCACCATGCATTCCTACTTTGGTAGTCAGCAGAGATTTGGGCAAAGTTAATACTCAGAATTGGGGTTTTATCTTTTCTACAGTTCTCTTACTATCAATATCACAATCTCCACCCCAATCCTGCTAATTCTCCAGCTTTTTTGACAGCATTGAAAACTTCCTGCAAATTTGAACCAGTATAATTGTGGGCTTTGGCACTATTGCTAAGGGAGTAGGAAAGAACTATCAGCCAATAAAGGAAAAAACAACAACAACAAAACCCCAACAATTCTCATTTCATGCTTATACTGCAGCTGTACCTTTGCAAGGGTAAATTTTCTTCTACTACTGCTTGTGGTTTTCCAATGCTTTTTAAATTTTCAGTTTTTCAATATTTTTTCAAGATTTTATATCTGCAACACATGAGAAGTTTCAACTGATTATGTCCTAGACCACAAATGGTAGCCCAGTTGGGAGAAAACATGAATAGCTGAGAGTATAAAAAGCTTAAATACATTAACAGTAACAAAAAGATAACCAAGCAAATAGCTGAGTATAATAAGTAAGCAAATACTTAGCAGACTAGGAAAATTCAATGAGCACTAGTCTATAAAATAATTGATTAGTATCATAAATGATGAAAAAGTACAAATCAAAATAATTTTAAGCTTTATCACACTCATTACTTTAAGGGAAAAACCCTAAAACATCTGACAGTGTTAGATTTTGCAATGATATAGAGAAAAACTGCTGTCAGGGTCTAATCAAGAAGAATGACAGGATCTGTTTCTGGACAGTAGTTATCGCTAGTGAAAATTGAAGGTAAGGGAGATGGAAATAGAGGTCCTCTACAATCCCTAAAGTTTCTAGTATTAAATTTTGAAAAAAAATATGAGAAGCCAATAGAGAAAAATATTTTTTTGATCTCAGTTGTAGTTTTATTTACTGTGTTTTTTGTTGTAAAATAGGTTTCATGGTTGATCTAAAAGTTTATTACCATAATTTCTGGGAAGAACTGGGAAGCTGACTCCATCTGTGATTCCACAGCAAAGAGTTAAGTAATATAATCAGACCAGACTGTACTAGAGAGTGATAGGTAAGTTCATGTTTATGTCAGAATATAATACCAAGTGGCCATACTGGTCATGGCGCAGTTCCAAAATTTTTAGTACTCCTTATTTAGATGGGCTAATTTCTGTCATAGGTAAGTGGATTCCATTCAGGAATCCTCTATTCCTTTTGTAGACCTTTAAGGAAGCACTCAGGTTTAAGAGGAACATCACTCACTCAGATGTTGATATCAGCATTAATTAAGGGATAGTTTGTATTTGCCTTATAGTATGCAAATTTAGCCATAAGTCAGCCTTGTAATGAAACTGAAAATCTGAATATATGCCATCTGAAATAACTATTATACTAGTGTGTCAAGTTGAGAACAGAGCACTAATAAAAACCAACTCTAGTTACCCACACTAAACTCCATCTAACAGTTTTTGGCTGCTTCCACTTCCTGACTTTCTGATTATTATCTTTATGAGGACTTGACCTACTAAGTAAACTACCTGACTCAATTCCCTGTCTCTGAGTTTATTTTGGGGAGTACCCAAATTAAAACACCACTTTATGGTTTAGTTAATGGTTTCTGGACTCCCTTCTTCCAATAATTAATTCTGGCCTAATTCCTTTTAGACTCTAACTTCAAGCCAGAGACAGTGATCAGTGTTCTTATACAAGAAAGTTCCAGTACTCATAGCTTCAGTGTAAATTTCCAACTTTTAATCCTGATGATCTGATTTACTGATCTCATTTCAGTCTTTTTTTCCCCTAACTTCACAGTGTTTTATTATTTATTTATTTATTTATTTATTTATTTATTTATTTGCGGTACACGGGCCTCTCACTGTTGTGGCCTCTCCCATTACGGAGCACAGGCTCCAGACACGCAGGCTCAACAGCCATGGCTCATGGGCCCAGCCGCTCCGCGGCATGTGGGATCTTCCCAAACCGGGAACCCGTGTCCCCTGCATCGGCAGGTGGACTCTCAACCACTGCACCACCAGGGAAGCCCTTAATTACATTTTGACTTATTTCTTCATGTTTCTCAATGTTTCTCTCTCTGTTATTATGATATCTCTATGAAAAAATCTGTCCAAATGACCCTGCTTTTTAAGTAAATCTTACAATTTATTTCAACTCAATAGTTCAACTGAACCAATCAACTCCATCGAGTTAAAAAGCAACAACAACAAAAAAACATTGTGGAGTATCACCCTCTAGGAGAAGTTTCTTCTCTTAGCTTGGTGTACATTCTTTTTTTCTTTTTTTTTTTTTTTTTTTTGGCCATGACACACAACATGTGGGATCTTAGTTTCCCAACCAGGGACCAAACCCATTCCCCCTGCATTGGAAGCACAAAGTCTTAACCACTGGACTGCCAGGGAAGTCCCTAGATTCTTAACTCTTATGGTAAGTCAGTAGAAATTTAGTTTTAGTTTTTAATATTTAAGTGGATACTTCTTGTCAAAATAATTGTTAATAATTTTGAGACAAACCTTGAACCACTTCCACAATATGAAAATTAACTGCAAAACTGTTACACGTTTAACAACATGCTTTTACTTTTATGTATTCCAAATTACGTTTTTTTCTCCTAATATTTTAATGATGAAATATTAAGATCCCATATCACTACTAACCTCTACAGGAGTGCTCCCAATACAATAGCATTTAAAGCCAAAAATGTCATAGTGATGAGAAGGAAAAAGAAGTCATATGTAATTGTATTTGATAATTCCCAAGTCACACTTAAACATTAAAAGAGATTAAGTTGATTATAACAAATTGGCAATATTAAAAGTGTGTGCTCCAAAAAAGTGAGATGAATAATTATCTTACAACAAAGGAAGAGAATGTAGAGATGTAGAGAAGTAGAAGTATTATTACATCTTTCTTTAGTCATGTACAGTCTAATCATTGTGGAAGAAATTGACATTTTATGTGTTATGTAATTCTCAGATTTTCTAGAAAGTATTTTTGTAACCTTTTATTTTTATATAAATTCAAACTTATAAGATTATGAGAATTGCCTGTATGCCCTTTAACTATATTCACCAATAAATTCTATTTCCCCAGCTTTTTGTCTTATCAATCCTCTCTCTGTCTCTATATATCTCACTATGTTCACAGTTTGAATTTTCCTAATGAATATTAATGTCTAGCATCTTTTCATGTGTTTACCAGCAATACACACATCTTCTCTGTAAAGCGTTTGCTCAAATGTTTTACCCATTATTTATTGTGTTGTTCGTTTTCTTATTATTGAGTTTTGATATATTTTGATATATTCTTGATACAAGTCCTTTATCAGATATGTGATTTGCCAATATTTTCTCCCAGTCTGTTTCCTGTCTTTTCATTCTTCTACCACTGTCTTTGGAGGCACATGATTTTTTAAATTCTAATGATATGTTGTATTTTGGGTATAATATCTTAGAAATCTTTGCTTACCTTAAGGACATAAAGATTTTTTTCCTATGTTTTCTTCTAAAAGTTTTACAAATAGTATATGTGAATGTCTTTTTATTTTTTTATCATGAATTTGCTGCATATCATGAAAAGATAAATGCAATATTTCTCTAATATACAATTCGACTAATAGTATTCTAATGAGTGATATTTATTTCAAAAAGTTGTGTACCTTGAGTTAAAAGAAGTTAATAAATGTAAAACTTTAATAGTGCAGCCTCGTTCATAATTGGCACAAAGTAGCATGCTATGCAATTGAATGTGTTAATATAACTAAAGTGCTTTAATAAAAGTGTGATATGTAGTAAGTATATAATATAAAGATATTAGGAGACTGTAAACACATATCAACATATAATAGTCATTATAAAATTTTTAAAAATATTATCCTCCTTTCATATTTGTGAATTCAGGATCTATTTGATGATATTGGCATTTATAATTCTTTTAACAAATAAAAAGCTCACAGTAGAAACATCATTGGTTAGTTTAGTAATATAGAAAAACAGACAGTAAAATCATTGGTACCATAGCAAAACTAGAAAATTGCTGATTATAAATTATTTTTTTAAATCTATGTAAAGAGCACTCTAATAATTCCCAGTCTTTATATATTTGGTTGACTAAAATATCTACATTTTCTATGCTTCCCACCTTGCTTTTATTTAATAGTTGATTATACTGTGCTACAAAAATGTACTCATAAGGATGAATCACCTGAGGCTTTGAATAATGGAATAACTATAATGTTAAAGTGATGCTAAAACTGTCTTAAGTTAGAAATTAATTGATTGCTTTATAGACTTTATATCTAAATTGTCAGTGTTTTTATTATATATTCATTCCATTCATATTAGAATAAATAATATTAAAAATAAGAAGTGGACTTAGTTAAAATTTTTTAGGGGATTTTCAAAAGTAACTTTATAAATTAAGTGTTTTAAACTATCTGGAGGCCTAGTGTAGCTTTCTTTGTTTATGTTACATAGCCAAATGACCAATTCATTCACTCATAGTAACACTTTCAATGTGCGTGTGTGCATGTGCTTATTTTCACATTAAAAAATATATATAGATTTTGAAGTATTCTCTGATAGGTGTGGATGCAAAATCTACCACCAGTGACACAAATTTGGAGTCACAAAATATAAAGCATTTTCATTATATATTTGGTTTCCATTATATTCCACCACATTTCTCAATTTTACTTTTAAAAATTATTTACTTATTATGTGAGAATTCTCATGATGAATCACAAATACCCACATATAAGAGATATAATGCCTTTGTTTTATATGCATGCAGCACGCATGCGCACACACACACATATACACACACACAACCTGATGACTGATACCTCTATATACGGCTCTATAGAAAACTCTTGTCTTGTAAGATAAGGATTTTTTTTTTTTTTTTTTTTTTTTGCGGTACGCGGGCCTCTCACTGTTGTGGCCTCTCCCGTTGCAGAGCACAGGCTCTGGACGCGCAGGCCCAGCGGCCATGGCTCACGGGTTCAGCCGCTCCACGGCATGTGGGATCTTCCCGGATGGGGGCACGAACCAGTGTTCCCTGCGTCGGCAGGTGGACTCTCAACCACTGCGCCACCAGGGAAGCCCAGGATAAGGATTTTTTAACAAAAAAAAAAAAGTGATAACTTATTTTGGATCTTTGATTAGAAAAAAAATTAGTGAGAACTTTAGAAAAATGTGAACCAAGTCTCCTTATTTTTAAAATATATTCATTGCTGTACTTACAGTATAGTTTATATATATAAACACATATACATACACATATGTCAATATAAATAAGAAGGAGTGAGAGAGAAAAGAGAAAGAAAGAACAAATTATAAATTAAGTAAATATACATCATTTAGGAAATCTGTGTATAATGGTTATTCAAAAATTATTTTTATAACTTTTCAAAAATATGTCTTTTTCACACTAAAATATTTTGCAATTCAGACTAATTCAGTACTATATTTTTAAAAGAATAATATAAATATTTCATAAAACTTTTCATGTTTTCATAAATTAAATAATAATGATCATACATAACTTCTTCATAAAATTCCAGAGCAAAGCAAGGAACCAAATCTATACGCTTGAAAATAAAAAATGACATGTATATCCTATAATCAATGAAAATTTTAAGCAATTAAATTGCCTTTTTATAACCTTCATATGCTCAATCCCCTAACCTTTTTTCTATCTCTATTGTTAGCTGATTTTAGATTTATATATCTTTTGATGTGCTTATTACCCTATACCAAATGTTCTCTGACAAATTATTTATGAATGTTAATGCTCTACATTAGATCAGGTGATGTTTTAATTTAAGTCAGATTTACTTTTCATTTATTTTCCCTTGAGTCTCTACATTGGTTACTGTAAGTATCAGACTAAAGTTTTAAATTTAAAAAAAAAAAAAAAAGTGAAAGCAAACTATGAGATATTGATTAAACTACTGAAGGGGTCTATTGAAAGCACATCATCCATAATTAGCTACATAAATTTAATTCACTCTGTATTTTCCTATTTATGTTTTTCTATGCTTGTTTACAGTGAAAACAGTAAAAAGTCATATAGCTATGCATAAAAGAAACTTGGAATCCAGAATTAACTGAGACTTGATACCTGATTTGTACCTCAATCCACTATTTGGTATAGGGAAAGGGGATGATTTTGTTGTAAAAGAAGGAAGACTATTACTATACGTTTTACTGATTTATTTTGTAAGGGATTAGTATAATTTGCTGCTTTCTCCTTGGTAGATCTGTCTACCCTTAAAATCCCTAACATCAGACCAACGATATTCTTGGAAGAAATTAGCCACTGATATCATCACATTCAGGAAGAACTTCTTTCTCTGGAATCTTATTGTATTGTTCTGTCCCTAGCTCTCAAATGTAATTATGTTTTTTGTAATTTACCTGATATTTCTGTGTGGCAACAGGAACACTGTCTTGCTTCTGTTTACTATACTCTTTCCAGAGATAAAGTCCAATTACATTTAATGTATGTTTGAGATTAAATCTATCAATTATGTTTTTCCACCATTTGACCTCCTTCTTATATATTTATTTATCATTCTACTCTGCTCTTTTGTAGAATTTTATCCAATACCATCATTTGCTTGGTATTTATATATTTCTTTAAAATTATTTTAGTATTTGACCTAAAACTCACTTGCTGCATTTTAATATCTTCATTTCCCAGAAAATGCAACGACCTTGGAACACTTCAACCACATACAACACCCTTTTGACTTACATGCTATTTTATGTGTGTTTTAATTATTTCTACATGTTAAACTCACCAGACATTATTATTACTTTACAATATTTATTTACATTTACGCAGATATGTGACACAGTTTGCTCCTGAAGAATTATCTTTATCTGCGATATATTTACTTTCCTCCTATTTCATCATATATTACTCTAAACTATCTTGTGCTTATTGATATCACACACGATTATGGACTAACTAAATGGACTGTTTGTATCTGCTTCCAACTATTTACTAGCCATTTGACCTTGCATAATATACTTAGAGTATCTATGCTATAATTCTCATCTTTGTAATGAGTCTTATAATAATAGTATATGTACCACCTATCTTGTAATTAGTTAATATACTTAATGAACTTAAAACAATACCACATTAAGTATTACGCTTGTGTTTATCATTTTTAACACCTTCAATGATGCAGTTCCTGCTAAGGACAAGAGTATTTAACAAGATACACATTTATCAATCTTCATCTTCTTGGCAGCATTTATCATACTGTCTGCTGCATCATTTTTAATACACATGCTTTTAAGTTTTCCTGACCCATTTTCTCTTCCTCTGGTTGCTACTTCCATACTTTTTTTTACAGAACTATTGTCTCTTCCCCAACACTGATTGAATTACTGAAGCTTCTGTCTTCATCTCTTCTCAATACATCGCTTAAGAAATATATTTGCTTAAGCAATTATATTTATGCCCACATGTTTAATTACCACCTGCATACAAATAATTCACTAAATCATTTATATTTCCCAGATATTTAACCTCTATTCCAAATATATATGTACATATATGTGTATACATATATATCTCAAATGCCTATTTGTCTTATCTTTTTTGAGCTCTCTAAAGCATATCAAACATCAAAGTGTCCTCTTCCCCCACAAATAAACTTAACTTTCCTCCAGTTATCTCAGCAGCACCATGATTAACAATCCAGTTGTGTGATACTAGAAATTTGATGACATCTTACCATCAACTTTCCATATCTAACTTATCACCAAGTCCTCTCAATAGAACCTTCTGAATATGTCTCAAATAATGCAGATTTCTCTGGATCCCTGAACATTTCTCTATCTCAAGAGAAATTTGTATTCCCCAAACTTATCTACACTGATAGCTTCCAGATACTAAATATTGTCCCCATCAACCTAAAGTCCACACAGAGGCAAAAGTCATTAATTTAGATATCCAAATAACTGCTATAATTAATAGTTTAATTATTTACTATTGTTATGTTAATAAAGAATAAAAAGAACCTTAATATGGCTTTATATTCTGGTACCTACTTCTATCCATCTTCACCTTGCAACAAACACATCTATTTTTCCTCATCATTCTAACCATATTAACAAGATAATTCCTATAGGGCACCATGCTCGTCCTATCATAGAGTCCTTGCACATGTTGCTCTGCTCTGTGTGGAAATCTCTTCTCCTTTTGCCAAGTTTGAGCCCACTCATCTTTAAGATTCAAATTATTTTATTTCATTTGGAAAGTCTTTCCATACATGCTTGACTAGGTCAAATTATCCTACTGTAAAACTTCTTGTCACCATGTATCTTTTCATTGTACTTATCACAGTTTGAAGTGTGAATTTGTTTGCATGGCTATCTATTTTCATATCTTTCTATGTACATCATGCAGACATGGAAGACATTTGTTTTGCCCATCCTTGGGTCTTCATTGCCTTATATTAAAAAAGGCTGATAATATTTATTATACACTGAATATGTATTTTTTGGCCAACTTAAGAGATTTAGATTGGGATCCATGTTATAAGCAAGACAGAAGACAAGGTTGAATATATCATCACAGAGCAGAAAGCAAAGAACATACTGACATTTAATAAACTACTGGAAGATGATGGCTCCACAAAGGATATTTGATAAGGGATAATAAAGAAAGGAAAATGTGAAAAAACAGAGTGATTATATCAATAAAGTAGAGGATTTTTAAGAATCAGTAAGTATAATATGCAGTGGTCCTGAGAACTTAAGAGAAGTACAGAACACTTTCAATGGAATTAGCAATATAAAAATAATTGGCTCTCTTAACCAGAGTGTTATCCAATGTTATTGCATAAATAACAGTATATGAGTTTTACTACTAAATAGGAGATAATAAAGGAAATGTAGGCTCCATTTAAGAATATGATCTGTGAAGAAATATCATATAAGAGCTTAATGAAGACAAGAAGTTTAGCAGGGCTATCTGAGACGTTCTGTTTTTATACTAAATAAAAGAAAGATAAGTAGAGATGAGATGAAAGTTAAAAGAAGAGGAGTGATTCAGGAAGCCTAAACCTTGAGGAGAGAAGAGAAAACACAAGCTAAACATAATTAAGGAACACATGTAAAAACAAAAACAGGTACTTTTTTAACCACAACAAAAACAAAAGAATTATATGATGGTAGAAGGTGGTCATCACTGAAATTTAAGATGCATGTATATGTTAAGAAAAGGAATTAAAGAAGTTTTGTTTACTGCTATTGATTTCCTGTAAATTAGCAAGAAAATTTCTCTGCTGATAATAAAAACAGAATAAGATGAGAATGAGGTTGAAATGGTAAGATAAAGTTAAATATTTGGATTAGCAAATGAGGGAGAATTTTAGCAGAAGTTAAATAGTGTTGCGATATCTTAATTGAATACTGAGGACTCAAAAGAAATTTAAAAAAAACAGCAATTTGCAGTGTCTCACACACACACAAATATTATATATACATACGTATTTATATATATAAATATTTTCCACTTGTCTACCTACTTATGAATTTAGTTAGTTATATAGGTTTATTGTTGATGTGTAATTTTTTAGTAGTTATACTGAGAATAGTGTTTATAGGAACATAAAAGGCCATACTTCAATCCAGAGCTGAAGTGTTTTATGGCAGGAAAAATAAGTCTTTAATGGCAAAATGGAAAGAAGATAATGGAATGTGAGTGGAATAAAAGGTAATTAAAGCAGCTGTATGGTTAATTTGTTAGTTGTGCAGGACATGGCCTCTATAACCACTTTTCCAGCTCAGGTTCTTCTTTTTCTCCAGAATTCTCTTTTATTCCCCCACCTCATTTCCCTTTCTTCTTCACTATACTGTTCTCACTAAAGGAGAAAGATGACAAGAGAGAGAGAGGGAGAGAGAGAGAGAGAGAGAAACAGAGAGAGAGAAAGAGAGGAAAGAGAGAAATAGAGATACAGTTAGAGACAGAAATACCCACCCCCCACAGTCCCTTGCCTCTTGTTTATAGAAAAGCTTTAGCATCCTGGGTCTTCCCCAAGTTCCAAAGAACATATCTAATCAGAGAAATGAGAAAATGCATCAACAAATGAAAACAGTCAAGTAAGACAAAATAATAATAGTTTAGCCATAAAACAAACTCAAGGGCCTTCATTTCCTCCTCAAGGACTATAGATAATATTCTGAACCACACCCTTGAGTTGTTTTGCAGATACTAAAACCGCCACCAGGTGGAAGAAGTTAACTGCATGCTGACCATCAGCACTCCAGACCCGCTGGAACTAGAAGACTTATGACTGAGATTCCTGAAACATCACTCTTACTTCACCATCACCCAGTCAGAAGGATGTCCACAAGCTGATCACATACCCTATAACCCTCTGCTTAATGTTGCCTTTAAAATTCCTTCCCTGAAAGTTGGACAGCCACACGTAAATCAATGAAGTTAGAACACACCCTCACACTACACATAAAAATAAACTCATAATGGCTTAAAGACATAAATATAAGAGATGACACCATAAAATTCCTATAAGAGAATATAGGCAAAACATTCTCTGACATAAATTATAGCAATGTTTTCTTAGGTCAGTCTACCAAGGCAATAGAAATAAAAGCAAAAACAAATGGGATCTAACCAAACATATAAGGTTTTGCACAGCAAAGGAAACCATAAACAAAACAAAAAGACAAATTAAGGACAGGTAGAAAATATTTGTAAATGATGTGACTGACAAGGGATTAATTTCCAATATATATGAACAGCTCATACAACTCAAAAACAAAAAACCAAACAACCCTATCAAAAAATGGGCAGAACACCTAAAAAGACGTTTCTCCAAAGAAGACATACAGGTGGCCAATAGGCAAAGGAAAAGATGGTCAACATCAATAATTATTAGAGAAATGCAAATCAAAACTACAATGAGCTACCACCTCACACCAGTGAGAACAGCTATCATTAAAAGGTCTACAAATAACAAATACTGGAGAAGGTGTGAAGAAAAGGGAATCCTCTTGCACCATTGGTGGGAATGTAAATTGGTGCAGCCACTACAGGAAACAGTATGGAGGCTGCTCAAAAAACAAAAAAATAGAGTTGCTGTATGATCCAGCAATCCCACTCCTGGGCATGTATCTGGACAAAACTAGAATTCGAAAAGATACATGCACCCCTATGTTCATAGCAGTACTGTTTGCAATAGCCAAGATGTGGAAGCAACCTAGATATCCACTGACAGATGAATGGATAAAGAAGATGAGGTATATATATATATATATATATATATATATATATATATATATATATATATATATATATATATATATATATATATATATATATATATATATATATATATATATATATATATATATATATATATATATATATATATATATATATATATATATATATATATATATATATATATATATATATATATATATATATATATATATATATATATATATATATATATATATATATATATATATATATATATATATATATATATATATATATATATATATATATATATATATATATATATATATATATATATATATATATATATATATATATATATATATATATATATATATATATATATATATATATATATATATATATATATATATATATATATATATATATACACACACACACACACACATACAAGGGAATATTATTTAGCCATAAAAAAAGAATGAAATAATGCCATGTGCAGCTTCATGGATGAACCTAGAGATTATCATACTAAGTGAAGTAAGTCAGAAAGAGAAAGACAAATACCATATGATATAACATATGTGGAATCTAAACTATGACACAAATGAACTTATCTATGAAACAGAAATAGACTCACATACTTAGAGAACAGACTTATGGTTGCAAAGGGGTGGGGAGAAGGGTTGGATTGGGAGTTTGGGACTAGCAAATGCAAACTTATATACAGAATGGATTATCAACAAGGTCCTATTGTATAGCAGAGGGAACTAAATTCAGTATCCTATAATAAACCATAATGGAAAAGAATATGAAAAAGAATATATATATATTTAAAACTGAATCACTTTGCTATACACCAGAAACTAACACAACATTGTAAATCAACTACACTTCAATTAAAAAAAAAAAAAAAAACTTCCCTGAAAGCCATCAGGGAGTTTGGGTCTTTTAAACATGAGCTGCCCATTCTCCTTGCTTGGCCCCATGCTGGACACCTTGTAATAAGTACTGTACTATCCTTCATCACAACCCACTGTCAGTAGATTGACTTTACTGTGCACTGGGTGAGTGGACCTAAGTTTGGTTCAGTAACAAAATAAAGAGTAATAATGAAGAAAGCATGACAGTTACTAGCAGGAAGAGATTAAGAGCACAACATACATTTCTCCTGTCATTTACAAATCCATGTCCAACTCTTCATCTCGGTTTAAATATCCTCCCAATGTTATTCAACTGACCACCCTGCTTTTAGTCTAGGATTGAGATCCTGGTCTATTCCACCATATTGAGAGCCTCCATATCCACTTTTTAAGTCTTAGCTAATATGCTGTAGCATGTAACTCTATGGGTCAGGCAGGGTCATTGGAGAGAATTAATAATCAAAAGTTTGCCTTTTATTGTTATGATAAAGGGTTACTCAGCATTGATCTTTTCCAAAAAATTATACTGTTGATTAAACTAACCTTTCTTTTAAAATCTCAGCTATCTGATTGTTTGGTGTTTTGTTTTGTTTTCCCTAAGTTTGCTGTTGATTTTGTTGTTTATATTATTGGAGGTTGGTTAGTTGGTCAAACTTGATTATACAGACCAAACTTAAACAGAGGTTAAAAAGATATTTAAAAAATAAAAAAAATGAGGGTAGGGACTTCCCTCGTGGTGCAGTGGTTAAGAATCCACATGCCAATGCAGGGGACACAGGTTAGAGCCCTGGTTCGGGAAGATGCCACATGCTGTGAAGCAACTAAGCCCATGTGCCACAACTCCTGAGCCTGTGCTCTAGAGTCTGTGAGCCACAACTCCTGAGCCTGTGTGCCACAACTACTGAAGCCCACACACCTAGAGCCTATGCTCCACAACAAGGGAAGCCACTGCAATGAGAAGCCCATGCACCAAAATGAAGAGAAGACCTTGCTCGCCGCAACTAGAGAAAGCCTGTGCGCAGCAACAAAGACCCAATGCAGCCAAAAATAAATAAATAAACAAACAAACAAATAAATAAGTTTATTTTAAAAAATAAGTGTAGAGTGGAGCAATATCTTCTAAAATGTTAAATAAGAAAGCTTCAGAAGTAAATATTGTTCAATTTATTAAATTAATTCTGTCACAGCAATTTGATCATATATTTTAATACTATAGAGCATCTATAAGTTATCCAAATCAATCTTTTGCTATGTTATATTTTTGTTATGTTATAACAGAACAGCTGATCTCATGATTATTTGGGGAAGTTTTCCAGGGATAAGCTTTGTTATATTAGGTAACTAGATTTCAATAACACTCAAGAAAGATAGGAATAAGAAAAAAACTATGAAGTAGAAAATAAAATAACTAATCATTGCCCAAAGATGACAAAAACAGACAGGATTATTATATTTATTATTATAAAAACTAAAATAAAAATTTGATGAAGCTCATTAACTTTATAGGGCAACCTGTCTTACAGAGGCAGCATATGTGTATTTGTAAGAAAGAGACAGTAAGTCATATATCAACAATGCTTGCTAAGTAGTATGTACTATGTGTGTAGTTTTCTGGGTAGATACAAAGGAAGTGATATACATCTCCATTTAATTGTAATGCTGTTTTCTTTTCTTTACAGCAGTTGAGCTACCGAGTAATACCACTCCTACTTAAAATAATGTGTAATAACTGGCTTAGTTCAGTGGCATTTCAAAGTATTGTACTGTGTTCACATTATGGTACCTTAATGAATGAAATACTGATAATCAGGAAAACCATATGTCACTTTGTTTCAAATTGGCAATAATTCATGAGGAGTCAAGAGAATAAAGTTTTAAGTCATATTTTATAGTAATTAAAAGAGTCTATATTGACATGAGAGGAAATTGCTATACTAGTCATATGCTTTATACAACATATGCAAATTTTTCCTGTAACTCTTTAATAAAATAAGGAAATCAATGGAATCAAATGGAATAGTTTCTCTGATCTAGAGAAATCAATAGGCATAAAACATTCATACCCTCAAGGGCATTTCCATCTAACTGTATAAGATATAAGCCAATGTTATTTTTAATTAAAAGGACTATATGACTCTAGGAAATGGTGGAAGAAATATCACAGCACAGTATACATGTAGTTTATCATTGATGAATTATGGTCTTTTTTATGCAACCTTTAAATGACAGGAGGTCTAACCACTGGTGGAAATGTATCAGGAAGGTTTAAAGGAACAGGTGGGAATTGTTCAGAAAAAGCTCAAAGACAAAGTTCACAATGCATTTCAAATTATTAAATAAATCAACTGTGTGGTGTTTAAGGAAGTAGTGGGCAATGAAAACAGACATTTGGTTTATGGTTTTCCTTTGTGTTAGCATGTTAATCATTTCTAGACTTTATATCTTCCTAGATACGTTTTTTGATTCTATAGTGCTTCAAAATTCAGCTATGGCAGCATTACATTTTTTTCCTAAAATATCCTGCTTAATATGCTGTAAAAGAAAATCAAAGCCAACTGTAGATTAATTTATTCATTAATTTGGTATTTATGAACTGTCATTTTAATAGGTACTATAAGTTTACAAATAGTATGACTCCATAAATTAGAAGTGTGCACATGTCAGATTGGGAACACAAGGGAGTAGTATATGAACTCTGAACCAATGGAGGTTTCAAAGATGTGCTACCCTATGATTAGAGCACTGAAAAATAAGTATATATTTACCAAGCAAGAGATATTAACAAGGATATATTCACAGCATTGGTCAGTGACTGAAAATGGAGAGAGAATTAGAGGGTGTCCAAAGATAACCGCATTATTTACTTTGAGATTAGGAGAAATACAGTGTCATTGAGCATAAAATAGTTTTAAGGTAAGGAAGTTAGTTTTGAAAATAATTTCCATCTACTTATGCTTTATTTTAAATGACAATGAAACATAAAGCTACATGAAATCCCTCATTCAAACCCAAAATAATAAACAATCTATATGTTGTCAAATGATATTATCCTGACTTTATATTGAAAATATGTTTTAGATGAGCATACATATATGCAAATATAACTACTACCTATTAGCTGGGTTTGCTTATACGTTAAGGTTTGGGCAAAATAAAAATTCAGATCTTGAAAAATAACTTTAGAACTGACCCGGATATAGAAACACAGAAATCAGTGTGAGCCAGATCAAAACAAAGTCAGCTTTATTCCTAAAACTGATTATAAATGTTGTCTTCACCCTTTGGCCTATTTAGCTTCTCTATTTTTATATCATACATAGATTTACCCACTCTGATACAAGCAGAATTAAAATATTTTTGACTAACTCTACAGGCCCCTTAAAGAATGGCCATAAAACCACAAAAAGACAGTCTGAGTAGGGAGGCGACTTAAAAGAAAACCTAGAAAGGGTTATGACATATCTACCTTATTCCTTCCCGCAAATTCACTCCTCATATAATTCACTCTTCTGCATGTGGAGAGAAAAGAGGGAGAGGATGGGACATGAGATAGTTGAGTAAATCTATTAATCTTTTACATGAAAATATAAGTATGGGACCATTGTTTTCTTTTGCATTATACAAATAAAATTTTTAAAGGATAGTAAAACTGAAAACAGAATATAAGAGAATTGTTTGCAGCTGAATCTTTGCATACGCTGTTATTTCTGAGATTCTATTCACTTACCCCCTTTCAGTTGACATTTCCAACAAACATCATTTTCTAAGAGAAGATTTCCTAGACAACTCCCACCCTACATCCTGCACACAAACATATTTAAAAACTTGATTCTCTTTTTCTACTTTTGCACATCATAAATCAATGTCAGTTGGTAATTATATGTACATTTAAAGTTTTTGTTTTATTTTAAAAAATTATACAATTTTAAAGGTTACTTTCCATTTACACTTATTACAAAATATTGCCAATATTCCCCATGTTACACAATACAACCTTAAGCCTATCTTACACCTAATACTTTGTGCCCCCCACTCCCCCACCCCTATATAGCCCCTCCCCCCTCTCCCTACTGGTAATCACCACTTTGTTCTCTGTCTCTGTGGGTCTGCTTCTTTTTGTTATATTCACTAGTTTGTTGTATTTTTTTAGATTCTGCATATAATTTATACCATACAGTATTTGTCTTTCTCTGACTTATTCCACTTAGCATAATGTCCTCCAAGTCCATCAACCTTGCTGCAAATGGCAAAATATCATTCTTTTTTATGGCTGAGTAGTGTTCCATTATATATATATATATATATATATGTATATATATAGTGTATATATATATATAGTGTATATATATATATATATATAGTATATATATATATATATATATATAGTGTATATATATATATAGTATATATAAAACATCTTCTTTACCCATTCATCTGTTGATAGACACAGGCTGCTTCCATATGTTGGCAATTGTAACTAATGATGCTATGAACATTAGGATGCATGTATCTTTTCAAATTAGTATTTTTTTTTCAGATATATACCCAGTAGTGGAATTGCTAGCTCATATGGTAGCTCTACTTTTAATTTTTTGAGAAACCTCCACACTGTTTAACACAGTGGCTGCACCAATTTACATTTCTACCAACAGTGTATGAGAGTTCCCTTTTCTACACATCCTTGCCAACTTTTGTCATTTGTGTTCTTTTGGATGATAGCTATTCTGGCAGGTGTGAGGTGATATCTCACTGTGGTTTTGATTTGCATTTCCCTGATGATTAGCAATGTTGAGCATCTTTTCATGTGCCTATTGGCCATCTGCATTTCCTCTCTGGAAAAATGTCTATTCAGTTCTTCTGCCCATTTTTTAATTGGGTTGCTTTTTTTGATATTGAGTTGTATGAGCTATTTATGTGTGTTGGATATTAATCTCTTATTGGTCATATCATTTACAAATATTTTCTCCCGTTTAGTAGGTTATCTGTTTGTTTTGTTGATGGTTTCCTTTACTGTGCAAAAGCTTTTAAGTTTAATTAGGCCCCATTTGTTTATTTTTGCTTTTATTTCCTTTATTCTAGGAGATGGATCCAAAAAACATTGCTATGATTTATGTCAAAGAATGTTCTATGTTGTCCTCTAGGGGTTTTATAGTATCAAGTCTTATATTTAGGTCTTTTTTAAAAGTTAATTAATTAATTAATTAATTAAATTTTGGCTGTGTTGGGTCTTCATTGCTGCATGTGGGCTTTCTCTAGTTGTGGTGAGTGGGGGCTACTCTTCGTTGCAGTGCACAAGCTTCTCATTGCAGTGGCTTCTCTTGTTGCAGAGCACAGGTTCCAGACACAAAGGTTTCAGTAGCTGTGGCATGAGGGCTCAGTAGTTGTGGCTCTAGAGGGCAAGCTCATTAGTTGTGGTGCATGGGTTAGTTTCTCCGTGGCGTGTGGGATATTCCTGGACCAGGGATCAAACCTGTGTCCCCTGCATTGACAGGTAGATTCTTAACCACTGTGCCACCAAGGGAGACTCTCATGTTTAGGTCTTTAAAATCCATTCCAAGTTTATTTTTGTATATGGTGTTAGAGAATGTTCTAATTTCATTCTTTTACATGAAGCTGTCCAGTTTTCCCAGAATCACTTATTGAAGAGACTGTCTTTTCTCCATTGCATATTCTTGTCTCCATTGCCATAGATTAATTGACCAGAAGTGCATGGGTTTACTTCTGGGTTTTCTATCCTGTTCCATTCATCTATATGTCTGTGTTTGTGCCAGTACCATACTGTTTTATTACTGTAGCTTTGTAGTATAGTCAAAGTCAGGGAGTGTGATTCCTCCAGCTCTGTTCTTCTTTCCCAAGATTGTTTTGGTTATTCAGGGTCTTTTGTGTTTCCATATAAATTTAAAATTGTTTTGTTCTAGTTCTATGAAAAATGCCATTGGTAATTTGATAAAAAATTAAAAAATTACATTGGTAATTTGATAGGGATTGCATTAACTCTGTAGATTGCCTTGGGTAGCATGGTCATTTTAACAATATCAATTCTTCCAATCTGAGAACACAGTATATCTTTCCATCTGTTTGTGTCATCTTCAACTTCTTTCATCAGTGTCTTATAGTTTTCGGAGTACAGGTCTTTTGCCTCCTTAGGCAGGTTTATTCCTAGGTATTTTTTTCTTTTTGATGTGATGGTAAATGGATTATTTCCTTAATTTCCTCTTGGTTACTTCATTATTAGTGTATAGATAATTTTGTTTTAATTAATGCCCATCATTCACTCTAAACTCCAGGAAAGAAGAAACTGAGTGTCTTATTTCATACCCATTGAAATACAAAAACTAATAGATTGCCTGATAAAGAGAAGTTCTAAAGTAAAAAATTAAAGATATATGTTAGTGAAATACAATATTAAATTCAACTTCCACAAGTTAGGACAACTTATAGATAACTGCAAAATATATTTTTATGTCAAAATTGGTGAAAGATTATCAACCACTCACAATGAAAGAAAAAGTAAGTGACCTTTACATGCAAAATATAGGTGAATCTAAGGTACAATGTTGGGTGAAAGTAATATGTAAAAGGACACCTACTATATGATTCTATTTATATGAAATTCAAAAAAGACTCAAACCTAACTTATGGTGATACTGGTCAAAATAGAGATTACTATGGAGGTAATTGCTACAAGGGGACTTGAGGAAATCTGTGCTGCTAAAAATTTTATTTCTCTTAGGTCACACATATGTTAAATATTCAACAACCTGTACACATAAAATTTGGGTACATATTACCTATAATTTATAACATAATTAACTTAAATGTAAAGAATGAAAAATTACCTTAGATAAACATATGTTTCCAAATGATTTTAGAATCAACACTTCAATTTCCACAAAAGCACCAAATTTTAATTCATACCATATTGAAGCTAGGGATAATATTCATAGATTGTCATATTTTACAGTATTTGGCAGAATTGACTTTTATAAATATACAATAAAGGATGATGTCTTCTACTCAATGCACTTGATACTTTCCTCTATTTATGTTTTCTTTAGTTTGATAAATAACAGTCTGATATATTCTGTCTAGAAATCTTGCACTTGTTCTATTTATAAGTAGTTTTATGTTTTTGATACTATTGTAATTGGCACTTTTTCTCAAAATCTTATGTTGTAATTACTTACTGTTGTTGGATATCTGTTATTTTTATATTGATCCTGTGTGTTATGAATTTAATTATTTCATTATTGGATATTCTACATATAAAATCACACCATTCAGAAACACAAATTACTTATTTCTGTTATTTAAACTTTTTATTTTCCTTTATCTTATTTTATTAGCAATGTACTTCATCCTAATGTTACACTGAGTTTGTGATAGTATAAATGCTTTTCTTATTTCCAATTTCAGTGGAAAAGAAAGTAATATTTGACCATTAATCATTATATATGTTGTAGAGCTTTGTAGATGTTCTTTATTAGATTAAGAGACTTCATTTTATAGTTTTCTAAGAGTTTTTAATCATTAAATAAATGTTTGATGCTTTTTCTGCCTCTATTTAATAATCATAAGATGTGTGTTGATGGTGTTGGATTTTTGAATGTTAAAACAATCTTTATTTCTGGACAGATACAACTTGGTCATGCAGACTAATATGTGTGTGTGTGTATGTATTTTATATCTATATCTATCTATCTATATATATATGACTATTATTAGGTGAAAATAAATTTAGAATTCTTAAGTCTTCCACATGGAAAGATCCTTATCATATGAAACATCATTCTTTATTTTTCATAATACTTCTTGATTTAGAGTCGACTTTCCTCTGGTGTAAAAAAAAGCTACAGCAGGGACTTCCCTGGTGGTCCAGTGGTTAAGACTTTGCCTTCCAATGCAGTGGGTGCAGGTCTGATCCCTGGTTGGGGAGCTAAGACCCCACATGCCTCAGGGCCAAAAAAAACAAAACAGAAACAATATTGTAACAAATTCAATAAAGACTTTAAAATGGTCCACATCAAAAGATCTTTAAAAAAAAGTTACAGCAGCTTCTTTAGCTAGTGTTTATATGGCATATATTTTGTTCTTTCACTTGTAAAATTTTGCATCCTTATTTTTATTCATGTCTTTTTAAAGGAATATACAGTCTTTCTTTTCATCTTCTAGTCTCAAATATTGAATCTTTAATGGAATTATTTGGTCTCTTTTACAATACAATGCAATTGCTGATGCATTTAGATTTATAAATCATCTTGTCACTTATGTTCTATTTGTTCCACTGTTTTCCATTTCTTTGACTCTCCATTTTAGTCATCTACTAAATTAATCATGTTTGTATTATTTTACACATACCTCATTAACTTGTTAATTCTATATTACTTTGCCATTATTTTTGTGATTACCTCGAGATTTATATATGTATCCTTGTATATTCTAATTAAAATTATTATTTTACCACCTACTGGTTAATGCAAGAAATTGAAATATTACCTCGTATTTACTTTGCTCTCTGATATTGCTGCTCAATGTTTTATTTCTATGTATATTTAAATTTCTCAAGATATTATGACTACTGGTTTAGACTCCATATTAATTAATCCCATATTTAACCTCTGTATTTCTAATCATTTCTTCTTGTATCAACATGGACTAATTTTCATTTGACCTAAAGCAATTTATTTTATGATTTCCATTGCAAAGTTATGCTAGTGACACATTTTCTTACTTTGTTTTTATGAAAATGTGTTTATTCCCCCCTTTAATTTGAAGGGAAATTTTGCTGGGTTTAGAGAGTTCTATGTTGGCATTATTCTTTTTTCAGCATTTTGATGCATAATTTGATAGGTTTCTATTATTTCTGGGTTTCATTGTTTTTACCAGTAAGTCAACTACCACCTTTAGTTGCTTTTTTGCTTTCTAGCTACTTAAAGAATTTTGCTTACCCTGATATTTCATCAATTTTCATATAAAATCCAGATGTATTACCTTTAAACTTGACTCACTTTGTAAAGCTTCAAGAATCTGGGTATAATATCTTTTGTCAATTTTGGAAAATTTTCACCATTATTTTTTAAAATACTGTTTCTACCTATTCTCTTGTCTCCTTTGCAGACTCCAGTTACATTTGTTAAGCATTTCAACAAATCATATATGTCTTGTATACTCTTTTCTATGAACTGAACTAGGTCCCCTCAAAATTCATATGTTGAAGCTCTAACTTTCCATGTGATTATATTTTGAGGTTGAACCATTGGGAGGTAATTGAATTTAGATGAGTCCATGATGCTGGGGCCTTCATTAAAGAATTAGGGTCCTTATAAGAATAGATGCCAGAGAGCTTGCTCCTCTCTCTCTCTCTCCTCCATTTGAGGGCCAGATGGCAAGTGTCCATGTGAAAGTCAAGAAGAGACCCTCACTGGGCAACCAAATCATTCAGCACCTTGATCTTGGACTTTGCAGACTCCAGAACTAAGAGAAATAAAGTCCTGTTGTTTAAGGCACCAGTCTATGGTATTTTGTTATGGCAGCCTCAGCTAACAAACTGACCCTTTCTAAAAAATTTTACTGCCTTTCTTCCACAGTACTTTTGTATGATTATTTTCTTCTGGCTTATTTTCTACTTTATGAATTATTTCTTAAAAGTTGACTTTTTAGTTTTGTTTATTGATTTTTCATTTTCACAATGTGCTTTGACTCTTTTTTTATAGTTTCAAGTTATCTTGTAAACCCCTCTTCTACTATCTAAATTCTTGAAAACAGTAATGACTTATTTTAAAGCACACATCTTATTCATAATCTCCTCTGTATCTCATTCTACTGCTTTATGTTCTTGAATTGTTATCAATGTTTTATCTTTCTGAAAACCTAATTATTTTTATTGAATGCTGGATATATTCTTTTCTAAGAAAAACTTTAGGAACAATTTATGACTCTGAGGTTATCTCCTTCCAGAGAGAAGTTAATATTGCCTTTAGAAGGTAGTTATATTATGACTAGATCATCTTAAATCAGTTTGGATTGAGCTCTCATTTGAGTTTGATTTTTCCGTAGATGAGGACATGTCTACTTCTGGTCCATGCTTACTGCTATGTTACAGGCTTTAGAAGCATCTCACAAAAGAGGCTGGGATATTTAAACAGGCTACTCCTAATTGATGGTTCTAAACTCCAATTTCACTGCTGCCCCACGTAACTCAGGATAGCACAACTTATAAGATTCTCATTAATAGCTTTCTTCTCAGATTCCTATGATTTCAGCTGCAGCTTTTTGGATTGGATATTGCCTCAAGAGAAAACCAATGTCAAAAATGGAACTCATCTCTCTGGGTTTGCATCTCTCTGGGATCTTGATCAACAGTCCAATTCTTTGGTAACCTTGAATAACATTTAGTTTCATACAATCTAGTCCACCATAGCTGGAAGTGGAATTCTTCTTTATAATGATAAAGGAAAAAATATTACTCTTTCCTAATATAGCAAACATGTATATTTAAATATATGAAAAAAATAAACATTGCATGATGATTTTTTTCTCACTTGCAAATCAAAAAACATCTAATAGTAGATTCATATGTATGATATAGGAAAACCAACACAGGAGCAATAATAACAATAAAACATACAATGGAATATTAATTGCTCTATACTGAGTTTCTACACTTGTGTTACTGCCTAAATCTGGAATATGTGTCTCTTTCAAATTTTTGTACTGTGGACTTCTGTATATTTCTGAGATCATCATAAATGTCACCATGTTTTGTGTTTCCTATAGTATTCCCTTCTGGAAAGTTAACTCTTCCATGTGTGTTCCCAAAGTACTACTTAGCACATGCCTCTAATACTGCATTAATCACATTGGATTTGAGCTATTTAACTGTAGTCCCTTTTGTTTGCTAGATTATGATTCCTCTAGAATAAGAATTGTATCTTACCCATCAGAATAACACAAATTTATCACAGTGAAAAATCAGGTGCTAAATGTAATCACTGATTCTTAATGCAGGATCCAGAGACAACAGTCAAAAAGTCCATAAGTAGAGAACAGAGAGCCCATGATGTTGGGTGGAAAAATTAATTATTTTACTAAAAGCTAAGTGAAATTTAGTATTTTCTTTGGCTATAAGTTTAGGCGACAAACAACACTAGTATGAGCAGTATCTATGACTATCATTACCAAAAGAATCCAAGATAGTTTCAAGCAAATTAAATTTTTTAGCGAGATCTTAAAACATGATTTAAGGTCCCTGCTTTGCAATAATGGCAATTATTAGTAAATTACTAGATATTTTTATTTACTACACTAATAGAGAAGTGATAGATAATAGATCAATCAATCAACAGAAAATGGAGACAGGACTATTTCAATATAATGTTTATAATTCTATCTAATTCACTTTAGGTATTTAAAAACATCATTCTGAGAAGATGGTCCATAGACTTCACAGGAATGACAAAAGAGTCCATGGCAAAAATGTTTAAGCACTCCTGGGAAACCTATTTGTTTGAAGGCAGACTATCAGAAATACATTATTAGTTTTAGAAAGTAATTTGCTTTCTTTTATACTAAAAGTTAAATTTTGTCACTTTAAAAATTCTATTTTAGTATAGGTAGCTTATTGTAGTAAAGTAAAAATTAACTTTAGCATCCCAATACTTGGTGCTTTGAAAACAGAAAATTTAGGCAATGACATTCAATTTTTAAAGCATGATATAATTATGCCTTCAAAATGACAACCTTAAGCAGAGAAAGTCCCAGAAAATTTCATGTGTACATTTATTTATTTCTGTTTGCCTAATTTCTAAGAAAGCCTTTCTCTCTTATATATCTACTAGTTTTGAAAATAGTAGAAAAGAACTCACATAACAGGCAGCGCTCTCTCTTTCTCTCTCTCTGACTCGTTTTCTCTCTCTCTCTGTAAAGAGATATAAAAATGTTGGTCAAACATTTGAACATTCCTCAGACTTATGGCCTTAATTCAAGAAAATATCTAACTGCACATGAATTATTGCATATTAATTATGAGAAATTATATTCAATTAAACTGTGAACTGAAAAAAAGATGATTTACTAATAACATCATGATGAATCTATTTTCTTAGTCTACTTTGTGTTTTCCAATTAGATCATAACCATGCAAATGTAAAAACTTAAATAAAAATAGCACCATTTACTTGTAAAGTTGAAATGTTTCCTATTCATTATTTATTTGATAAAGGCACAAATGCATTCCCAGTTCAATAACAATACTTACAGAAGTTTCAAAGTTTCACATAAAATATGAATAAAATTGTGACTTAAAAATAACACTGAATTACACATATTTTAATCAGAGCACCATCTAGTATATTAAAACTAAGTCACACAGAAAGTATAATCTGAAAATAATCAAGAAAAAAACACTTCAGAACACAATTTTCTTTCAACTTTAATATACCAATTTTTTAACAAAGGAAAGGAAGAAAGAAAAGAAAGAAAAGAAAGAGAGACAGGGGAAGGGAGGGAGGAAAGGAGGAAGGGATGTAAGAAGGGAGACAAAAGCAAAAGCAAAAATCAGGAGCAGAATGGAAAAATTATATAGCTACTTTCTTAATTATTTACAGTGTACTGTAACTTTACAATCTTGAATTTCACTACTCAATAGCCTGTATTTGTTGAAGTCCTTTACCATAAGATATACTTTACTGCAGAAGAGAGTCTTGTCCTACAATCAAGTTTCATTTATTAGTGGGTTTTCATTTATTAGTGGGTTAATAAAGGAGTTTATATTAGCATTTTCTGCTCCTTGGAGGTATTCTTAAGAACTAAGACATAACAGCCTTGACACATGTCTTATAATGATAATGAAAATGTCTCAAAAAAGACAAGAAATCTGATTCCTGTGTAGAAAATATTTCCCAAGGAAATTAGGATTTCAATGCATACTATGCTAATATGTAAAGCCAAAGGCTGAATTGTTGCACGTCAAGTCCATTTTTTCTATTATAATATCTTATCTACAAATTGAATATGGTCAGGTGTCACATAAATTTTGAATAAGAAGCTAGAACGTTAGTTTTATCAAAGTCCCATCTAATTATAATGCAGAAAAGTTTTAAGCAGAGGTCTTTGGGGGTCCTGCTTCTACTAATAGAGATATGGATAAATTATAAGCTCCTTTACTGCAGAATCTATCAGTTATACAGTAGTCACTTCTATAACACAAGTATTGGAATAAAAATGCGATTTCATAACTTGAGCATTATTTTTAGTATACCAAGTTTATTATTCCGTGTGACGAAATTCATGAAAAATTAACAGCCTAATCAATTTGTTAATTAATTGTTAAAAGCTAAAAAAACTCCCCAATCCCCTGACAGATAAGGCTGCCGATGCAACATATGCATAACTACTCCCTAACAAACACACTCATATCTATTGTTGTCTTCCCCCTATAAGTGGAAATCAATGGGGCTGATCTGGGAGCCTGGGAAGGGTTTATCTTCCCAAAGGATAAAAAAAAAAAGACTAAGAATAAAGACAATTTGAGTCTTTCAGATCTATTCTGGCCAGAAGTGTGAATGTAAGACCTAGAAATACAGAAGGCTCCAACAACATGAGAATAAAGCCATAATGCTAATGACTGAAGGAACTAGTTCCTTGCAAGCAATGTTGAGCTGCAACACCAGGTCCAAACTCTCTTATCCCTTAACTTCTTGTCATGTAATATAAATAAACCCATTATCTGATTTTGGTTCTGCTTAGTGGACTATATTCTTAAAATATGCTTTAAAAATTCACTTATTACTCTATCACATAATAAATCTTCATATCATTCTTCATGGAGATCTTCTGGATTCCATAATCATACAAATTATAATTCCTGGAATATTGAAGAATATTTACTATAATCATGTAATACTGAAGTCCAAATTATACAAGGCAACAACAATGCTAATAATAAATACTCTAAATGAAAACCCATATACATTTTTTTTTTTTTTAACATCTTTATTGGGGTATAATTGCTTTACAATGGTGTGTTAGTTTCTGCTTTATAACAGAGTGAGTCAGTTATACATATATATATGTTCCCATATCTCTTCCCTCTTTGTCTCCCTCCCTCCCACCCTCCCTATCCCACCCCTCCAGACAGCCACAAAGAACCGAGCCGGTTTCCCTGTGCCATGCGGCTGCTTCCCACTGGCTATCTACCTTACGTTTGTTAGTATATATATGTCCATGTCTCTCTCTCGCCCTAACACACCTCACCCTTCCCCCTCCCCATATCCTCAAGTCTGTTCTCCAGTAGGTCTCTGTCTTTATTCCTGTTTTACCCCTAGGTTCTTCATAACATTTTTTTTTCTTAAATTCCATATATATGTGTTAGCATACGGTATTTGTCCTTCTCTTTCTGACTTACTTCACTCCGTATGACAGACTCTAGATCTATCCACCTCATTACAAATAGCTCAATTTCGTTTCTTTTTATGGCTGAGTAATATTCCATTGTATATATGTGCCACATCTTCTTTATCCATTCATCCGACGGCGGGCACTTAGGTTGTTTCCATCTCCGGGCTATTGTAAATAGAGCTGCAATGAACATTTTGGTACATGACTCTTTCTGAATTCTGGTTTCCTCAGGGTATATACCTAGTAGTGGGATTGCTGGGTCATATGGTAGTTCTATTTGTAGTTTTTTAAGGAACCTCCATACTGTTCTCCATAGTGGCTGAACCAATTCACATTCCCACCAGCAGTGCAAGAGTGTTCCCTTTTCTCCACACCCTCTCCAGCATTTATTGTTTCTAGATTTTTTGATGATGGCCATTCTGACTGGTGTGAGATGATATCTCATTGTAGTTTTGATTTGCATTTCTCTAATGATTAATGATGTTGAGCATTCTTTCATGTGTTTGTTGGCAGTCTGTATATCTTCTTTGGAGAAATGTCTATTTAGGTCTTCTGCCCATTTTTGGATTGGGTTGTTTATTTTTTTGTTATTGAGCTGCATGAGCTGCCTGTAAATTTTAGAGATTAATCCTTTGTCAGTTGATTCATTTGCAAATATTTTCTCCCATTCTGAGGGCTGTCTTTTGGTCTTGTTTATGGTTTCCTTTGCTGTGCAAAAGCTTTGAAGTTTCATTAGGTCCCATTTGTTTATTTTTGTTTTTATCTCCATTACTCTAGGAGATGGGTCAAGAAGGATCTTGCTGTGATTTATGTCATAGAGTGTTCTGCCTATGTTTTCCTCTAAGAGTTTGATAGTTTCTGGCCTTACATTTAGGTCTTTAATCCATTTTGAGCTTATTTTTGTGTATGGTGTTAGGGAGTGATCTAATCTCATACTTTTACATGTACCTATCCAATTTTCCCAGCACCACTTATTGAAGAGGCTGTCCTTTCTCCACTGTATATTCCTGCCACCTTTATCAAAGATAAGGTGACCATATGTGCATGGGTTTATCTCTGGGCTTTCTATCCTATTCCATTGATCTATCTTTCTGTTTTTGTGCCAGTACCATACTGTCTTGATTACTGTAGCTTTGTAGTATAGTCTGAAGTCAGGCAGCCTGATTCCTCCAGCTCCATTTTTTGTTCTCAAGATTGCTTTGGCTATTCGGGGTCTTTTGTGTTTCCATACAAATTGTGAAATTTTTTGTTCTAGTTCTGTGAAAAATGCCAGTGGTAGTTTGATAGGGATTGCATTGAATCTATAGATTGCTTTGGGAAGTAGAGTCATTTTCACAATGTTGATTCTTCCAATCCAAGAACATGGTATATCTCTCCATCTGTTTGTATCATCTTTAATTTCTTTCATCAGTGTCTTATAATTTTCTGCATACAGGTCTTTTGTCTCCTTAGGTAGGTTTATTCCTAGATATTTTATTCTTTTTGTTGCAATGGTAAATGGGAGTGTTTTCTTGATTTCACTTTCAGATTTTTCATCATTAGTATATAGGAATGCCAGAGATTTCTGTGCATTAATTTTGTATCCTGCTACTTTACCAAATTCATTGATTAGCTCTAGTAGTTTTCTGGTAGCATCTTTAGGATTCTCTATGTATAGTATCATGTCATCTGCAAACAGTGACAGCTTTACTTCTTCTTTTCCGATTTGGATTCCTTTTATTTCCTTTTCTTCTCTGATTGCTGTGGCTAAAACTTCCAAAACTATGTTGAATAAGAGTGGTGAGAGTGGGCAACCTTGTCTTGTTCCTGACCTTAGTGGAAATGCTTTCAGTTTTTCGCCATTGAGGATGATGTTGGCTGTGGGCTTGTCATATACGGCCTTTATTATATTGAGGAAAGTTCCCTCTACACCTACTTTCTGCAGGGTTTTTATCATAAATGGGTGTTGAATTTTGTCAAAAGCTTTCTCTGCATCTATTGAGATGATCATATGGTTTTTCTCCTTCAATTTGTTAATATGGTTAATCACATTGATAGATTTGCGTATATTGAAGAATCCTTGCATTCCTGGAATAAACCCCACTTGATCATGGTGTATGATCCTTTTAATGTGCTGTTGGATTCTGTTTGCTAGTATTTTGTTGAGGATTTTTGCATCTATGTTCATCAGTGATATTGGCCTGTAGTTTTCTTTCTTTGTGACATCCTTGTCTGGTTTTGGTATCAAGGTGATGGTGGCCTCGTAGAATGAGTTTGGGAGTGTTCCTCCCTCTGCTATATTTTGGAAGAGTTTGAGAAGAATAGGTGTTAGCTCTTCTCTAAATGTTTGATAGAATTCGCCTGTGAAGCCATCTGGTCCTGGGCTTTTGTTTGTTGGAAGATTTTTAATCACAGTTTCAATTTCAGTGTTTGTGATTGGTCTGTTCATATTTTCTATTTCTTCCTGATTCAGTCTTGGCAGTTTGTGCATTTCTAAGAATTTGTCCATTTCTTCCAGATTGTCCATTTTATTGGCATAGAGTTGCTTGTAGTAATCCCTCATGATTTTTTGTATTTCTGCAGTGTCAGTTGTTACTTCTCCTTTTTCATTTCTGATTCTATTGATTTGAGTCTTCTCCCTTATTTTCTTGATGAGTCTGGCTAATGGTTTATCAATTTTGTTAATCTTCTCAAAGAACCAGCTTTTAGTTTTATTGATCTTTGCTATTGTTTCCTTCATTTCTTTTTCATTTATTTCTGATCTGATTTTTATGATTTCTTTCCTTCTGCTAACTCTGGGGTTTTTTTGTTCTTCTTTCTCTAATTGCTTGAGGTGCAAGGTTAGGTTGTTTATTCGAGATGTTTCCTGCTTCTTAAGGTGGGCTTGTATTGCTATAAACTTCCCTCTTAGAACTGCTTTTGCTGCATCCCATAGGTTTTGGGTCGTTGTATCTCCATTGTCATTTGTTTCTAGGTATTTTTTAATTTCCTCTTTGATTTCTTCAGTGATCACTTCGTTACTAAGTAGTGTATTGTTTAGCCTCCATGTGTTTGTATTTTTTACTGCTCTTTTCCTATAATTGATATCTAATCTCATGGCGTTGTGGTCGGAAAAGATACTTGATATAATTTCAATTTTCTTAAATTTACCAAGGCTTGATTTGTGACCCAAGATATGATCTATCCTGGAGAATGTTCCATGAGCACTTGAGAAAAATGTGTATTCTGTTGTTTTTGGATGGAGTGTCCTATAAATATCAATTAAGTCCATCCTGTTTAATGTATCATTTAAAGCTTGTGTTTCCTTATTTATTTTCATTTTGGATGATCTGTCCATTGGTGAAAGTGGGGTGTTGAAGTCCCCTACTATGAATGTGTTACTGTCGATTTCCCCTTTTATGGCTGCTAGTTTTTGCCTTATGTATTGAGGTGCTCCTATGTTGGGTGCATAAATATTTACAATTGTTATATCTTCTTCTTGGATCGATCCCTTAATCATTATGTAGTGTCCTTCTTTGTCTCTTCTGATAGTCCTTATTTTAAAGTCTATTTTGTCTGATATGAGAATTGCTACTCCAGCTTTCTTTTGGTTTCCATTTGCATGGAATATCTTTTTCCATCCCCTTACTTTCAGTCTGTATGTGTCTCTAGGTCTGAAGTGGGTCTCTTGTAGACAGCATATATATGGGTCTTGTTTTTGTATCCATTCAGCCAATCTGTGTCTTTTGGTGGGAGCATTTAGTCCATTTACATTTAAGGTAATTATCGATATGTATGTTCCTATTCCCATTTTCTAAATTGTTTTGGGTTCGTTATTATAGGACTTTTCCTTCTCTTGTGTTTTTGTCTAGAGAAGTTCCTTTAGCATTTGTTGTAAAGCTGGTTTGGTGGTGCTGAACTCTCTCAGCTTTTGCTTGTCTGTAAAGGTTTTAATTTCTCCATCAAATCTGAATGAGATCCTTGCTGGGTAGAGTAATCTTGGTTGCAGGTTTTTCTCCTTCATCACTTTCAGTATGTCCTGCCACTCCCTTCTGGCTTGTAGAGTTTCTGCTGAGAGATCAGCTGTTAACCTTATGGGGATTCCCTTGTGTGTTATTTGTTGTTTTTCCCTTGCTGCTTTTAATATGCTTTCTTTGTATTTAGTTTTTGACAGTTTGATTAATATGTGTCTTGGCGTATTTCTCCTTGAATTTATCCTGTATGGGACTCTCTGTGCTTCCTGGACTTGATTAACGATTTCCTTTCCCATATTAGGGAAGTTTTCAACTATAATCTCTTCAAATATTTTCTCAGTCCCTTTCTTTTTCTCTTCTTCTTCTGGAACCCCTATAATTCGAATGTTGGTGCGTTTAATGTTGTCCCAGAGGTCTCTGAGACTGTCCTCAGTTCTTTTCATTCTTTTTTCTTTATTCTGCTCTGCAGTAGTTATTTCCACTATTTTATCTTCCAGGTCACTTATCCGTTCTTCTGCCTCATTTATTCTGCTATTGATCCCATCTAGAGTATTTTTCATTTCATTTATTGTGTTGTTCATCATTGTCTGTTTCATCTTTATTTCTTCTAGGTCCTTGTTAACTGCTTCTTGCATTTTGTCCATTCTATTTCCAAGATTTTGGATCATCTTTACTATCATTATTCTGAACTCTTTTTCAGGTAGACTGCCTATTTCCTCTTCATTTGTTAGGTCTGGTGGGTTTTTATCCTGCTCCTTCATCTGCTGTGTGTTTTTCTGTCTTCTCATTTTGCTTATCTTACTGTGATTGGGTTCACCTTTTTGCAGGCTGCAAGTTCGTAGCTCCCGTTGTTTTTGATGTCTGTCTCCAGTGGCTAAGGTTGGTTCAGTGCGTTGTGTAGGCTTCCTGGTGGAGGGGACTAGTGGCTGTGTTGTGGTGTATGAGGCTAGATCTTGTCTCTCTAGTGGGCAGGTCCACGTCTGGTGGTGTGTTTTGGGGTGTCTGTGGACTTATTATGATTTTAGGCAGCCTCTCTGCTAGTGGGTGGGGTTGTGTTCCTGTTTTGCTATATGGTTGGCATAGGTTGTCCAGCACTGTAGCTTGCTGGTCGTTGAGCGAAGCTGGGTGCTGGTGTTGAGATGGAGATCTCTGGGAGATTTTCGCCGTTTGATATTATGTGGGGCTGGGAGGTCTCTTCTTGACGAGTGTTCTGAAGTTGGCTCTCCCACCTCAGAGGCAGAGGATAGAATGCTAGGACAAATGGTGGAAGCAAACCTATACAGACAACATCTCACACAGAAGCATACACATACACATTCACAAAAAGAGGAAAAGGGGAAAAAAATCATAGATCTTGCTCTAGAAGTCCGCCTCCTCAATTTGGGATGATTCGCTGTCTATTCATGTATTCCACAGAGGCAGGGTACATCAAATTGATTGTGTAGCTTTAATCCGCTGTTTCTGACTGCTGGGAGAGATTTCCCTTTTTCTTTGTTCTCACAGCTCACAGGGGCTCAGCTTTCGACTTGGCCCTGCATCTGCATGTAGGTCGCTGGAGGGCGTCTGTTTTTTGCTCAGACAGGACGGGGTTAAAGGAGTCGCTGACTCGGGGGCTCTGGCGCTCTCAGGCCGGGGGCAGGGAGGGGCACGGAGTGCGGGGCGGGC
>NW_006796856.1:266600-279030 GCF_000442215.2 Lipotes vexillifer | reverse complement strand
GCAGCAGCAGCCTTAGCGTCTCCTGCCCGTCTCTGGTTTCCGAGCTTTTCTCGCGCCCGTCTCTGGAGCTCCTTTAGGCAGCGCTCTTAAAACCCCTCTCCTCGCGCCCCAGGAAACACAGAGGCAAGAAAAGGTCTCTTGCCTCTTGGGTAGGTCCAGACTTTCCCCCGGACTCCCTCCCGGCTATCCGTGGCGCACTAACCCCTTCGGGCTGTGTTCAAGCCGCCAACCCCAGTCCTCTCCCTGAGCTCCGACCGAAACCGAAATCGAGCCTCAGCTCGCAGCCCCGCCCGCCCCCGGCGGGTGAGCACACGAGCCTCTCGGGCTGGTGAGCGCCGGTCGGCGCCGATCCTCTGTGCGGGAATCTCTCCGCTTTGCCCTCCGCGCCCCTGTTGCTGTGCTGTCCTCCGCGGCTCCGAAGCTCCCCGCTCCGCCTCCCGCAATCTCTGCCCGCGAAGGGGCTCCTAGTGTGTGGAGACCTTTCCTCCTTCACGGCTCCCTCCCACTGGTGCAGGTACCGTCCTTATCCTTTTGTCTCTGTTTATTCTTTTTTCTCTTGCCCTACCCAGGTACGTGGGGAGTTTCTTGCCTTTTGGGAGGTCTGAGGTCTCCTGCCAGCGTTCAGTAGGTGTTCTGTAGGAGTTGCTCCACGTGTAGATGTATTTCTGGTGTATCTGTGGGGAGGAAGGTGATCTCTGCGTCTTACTCCTCCGCCATCTTGGAAAGAGTCTCCCCCATATACATTTTTAATGCAACACTTCATGCCATTTCAAATGTCAGCAGTATCCATTAATATATTGGCAACTTTTATAAATAAAAATATTTCTAACTCATATATATTGCCATTTATTCCTTTGAATTATACCATTATCTCATTACCATTATATACACTTTATTATTTTGTAACAAATAAACATTATAAATATTAAAAATTTAAGTACCTAGAACAAATATGCTTTTTAAAGTACCTATTTAAGAAAATATTTTATATATATATAATTTGTTTAGCATTCTTAAAATATAAAAAATACATTCAATTAAATGTCTGGTCTTTCATGAAATTTTCAGTTAATTTAAAGATTGACCAGTAGTTACAAATGAATACTATTCTTCATTTTGTTCCTAGGCACTTTAGTCAACCTGCAGGAATGTTGGGATCAATCAATTGCAGCAGTTATGTTCATTCATCTTTGTCCTGCCATTCATCCCATGGCAGCAAGGAGCACACTGTGTAATTGAATTTGGTTGAAATCTAATACAAGGGCAAACTCTGACACAGTAGCTATAATCAGTTTGATTCAAGAATTTGAGCACAGTTTCTGTTTGTTGTTTTCAGCGAAAGGAATAGGATTATCTATTCCATAACTATACCATAAACGAGAGCTTTGGGGAAAAGGTACACAGCATGCTTCAGGACACACCAAGTGTTCACGGATTCTCAGTTAAAAAATTATAGATGGTTAGAGAAAGGAGAGTACCACGTACAATACAATTTTTATAGAAAATAAGAGAATACAGCTTAAGGCTTAGAAATTTTTTCAGGGTACCTAAGATGATGTCTTAAAGTTTTCTATAAGTATAGTCATATATTCAGGAAAAGTTATGTGATGCAATAAAGTCCTCTATTTTAGAGATTTGGAGAATCTGAGATTTATGTCTATACCTATATACTGTACCTATAAATCTATTGCCATATCAATATTTATATATAATTGTGTTTGCAGCAGAGTTTTGGCTCTGGTTGTGGTTTTATAAGCTTGAAATGTAGTCAAAGCTAGTCTTATATGAATGAGAATAATCACCTGGAATTGTTTGTTTTCATATTTGAGGAAAGTAACAAGTTTTTTCCATTCCATTTCCAATCCAGGCTTAAAGTATATACTTTTGAGTTATATAATTCACATTTTACTCAATAAATTGTTAGATCTTATTTTCTGGTTTACATTTATTTTTTCATTTTCAATATTTGAATATCATTTCTTATATCACTCTAACTTTCTTACTCACATATAACTGCATATGTTTTGATCTGAAAATGATGAAGATGACAGAGATAAAAGATACTCAGACAAGTATTTCTCATAAAATAGTTTCAATGGAAAATGATCATTTCTAACTGGGTCTTCTCCCATAACTAACTTTACAAAATAAAATAAACCTAAAGATGAACAATTTTTTAAAGAATAGCCACTGTAATTATCTATTAACCTTTTTGTCCTTTATCATAAAAAAGAATCAAATTAGTTTTCTTATGAAAGGTAAAAAAAATTATGTCAAATTAATCATCAAAATTTATTGAGTGTATAGTAAAAGTTCCTTAATCTGTGATAAAAAATAACTTCAAAAGTCCCTCCCAATTCTAACATTCTTTGAGCCTGTGAATATATAACTATGTAAATTAAGCCACTTACTACTCATTGATTTCCCTTACCTAAAATTTTATGCTTGATTTTTTTAAAAAAATCATGATATATTCAACTGACTAAATCACCTTTATCTATATCAAACAGCATTTTTATTCCAGTCATTCAGTTTTCTGTGAAGTACAAATAAAAAGTAAGGCTTACAGGAATATAATTATATTTTTCTTCCTTCTATGAAACGCTATTAAAGATGAGTTGTGTTTTCTTTTTTCTCTATGTTCTGTGGGATAGGAAAGGAGGGTTTGATGGAGGGTAAAAAATGCGGAAGGAAAAATATACCTGGACATTTGCACTATCTCTTCACCTTTTATAAGCCTACAATGAAAGAACTGCTTACATTAAGAATTTTTGTTTTTGTTGTTGTGTTTGTTTTATTATGTTTTATTTTTTACTTTGATCTGACTATGAGGTACCCCTTTTCATAAAACCTACCAACCAACAAATAATATTCTTTAGAATCACTTCAAGAGAACGGTGTATTTTCAATAGGAAGTATATATCAACTTTAAAGAGATTTCAAGTCATATTAGTGTGCAAAGTATTTTTCTGGGCCAAAACATATTAAATTAGAAAACATGAAATGTCATTGTTCCCAGAAAATAAGTGTAATGACAACTTTCCATTCATAATGAGTTTATTTGTAAAATAATTTACTAAATTATTCCATTAGTTGTGAAAATGCTTCAGTATGAATTAACTGATTTTTCTAACTTTGGCTCATAATATCAAAGGAATCAATATTGGTTAATTTTGATCAAGTTGTTAGTGAATTACTTTGATTTAGAAATGACTATATGGTTAAACTGTTATAAATTTAGTACAGTATACAGTATAGTATACTGAATTTTGTGTAGTATAATTGAGTATGTATCAAATATATATTGAAAGATTAACAAAAATTTTATTAATAAAATATTCTTATTACTCTTTGTACTAGTTAAAATAAACTGCTTAAAATACATTTTATAGACCTACCTGAGGAAAGATAATAATGTAATATGTAGATAGTAATGTTACTTATCAGCCACAAAAATGAAAGCATTTTGTAAGAGGAACATTTATGGAATTGTCCCAGTTTGTAGTTTTAAAATAAAAAACAGAATGATAGATAAATTTCAAGAAATTATAAATCTAAGGGTTTACAACTACAATAATCTTTGATATGAAATATAAAAGATTCATTCAACTTTATTTGTGGTAAGTACCACATGGTGCTCCATAATGAGTGGAAGGGACAAAGCTTCACATATTTACCTTTATTAGGAAGTGGTAGGTTGGTGAAAGCAAAGGATAGCAGATGATAACTTAATCCTAAACATTATTTGAGGATAAAAGTAGGAATGGCACTGAAGCCATTTTAAAATTTATTTACCTTGAGAAGATTCAGAACATGTATTTTCTTGTTTTTTATTAAAAAAGCACTATTTTTGTGATCTGCAACTTTATACTACTAATAAACAGTTGGATATACTGGAAATGTCAGTCAATTTAAATTCAAATGACTCTAAGGTTTCAGAAAATTAAACCCAGGAATAAGTATAGATTAGTTTCTTCCAAATGATCCATTTTCTGTCTCTTTGCATAGAACTCGGCAGCATCAATGTAGTACTTTTTAGTGCCTTGTTACATGGACTCCTTCAAGGATTTAGTTGGTATTAGATTAGACATATGACTTTCTGTATAAATAAAGGTGTTTGACAAACTAATCAAATTGGAGCAAGTTCAGTATGCTGAGAGTCTTTAAAATTATGTTTGAAGGAGTTAACCATTAAAATATTTATTTTTTGTCCTTAATCTTTCATCAAGGTTATTGGCTCTTTATAATTGATATTTGCTTTTCATTCATTAATAGCACACGTCTTATAATAATGATAAAGACAACATTTTATAATATTTTGGAAAATTATCAGAAATAGTCCTAGCTTAATTTAAGATTAAGAAAGAGGATCCTTGTTTTTTGTCCCATCCTGCTATTTGTCATTAGTTTCTCTTTCTGTCTCTTCTTCCATGTAGTCTAGTATCCTTATGCAACCCAAATGACACTTTATCTGGCCTGTATCTCCTCCAGCAAATTATATTGCTCTTATGCTTTAAATACTAGAGAAAACTACCAATCTGATAAACACATATTCAGATATAGTTAGTTACTATTTAATAAAGTATCCTTCAATGTATAGGAGTTTGTAAGGTTAAGAATTTTCCATTACAAGACAAGAGCAATCACATATCATTGTGATAACTATGAAATTACTGAAATATTTCCAATCTATGTGATCAAAAGTTCCACTTTAGGGCTTCCCTGGTGGTGCAGTGTTGGGAACCTGCCTGCCAATGCAGGTGACATGGGTTTGAGCCCTGGTCTGGGAGGATCCCGCATGCCTTGGAGCAAGTAAGCCCGTGCACCACAGGTGCTGGGCCTGTGCTCTGAAGCCTGCGAGCCACAACTACTGAGCCCGTGTGCCACAACTACTGAAGCCCATGCGCCTAGAGCCCGTGCTCCACAACAGGAGAGGCCACCGCAGTGAGAAGACCGCGTACTGCACCAAGGAGTATCTCCCGCTTGCCGCAACTGGAGAAAAACCCACGTACAGCAATGAAGACCAAATGCAACCAAAAATAAATATTAAAAAAAAAAAGTTCCACTTTAAAGCGAAAATTAAATTCAAAGTAAGCAGAAGAAATGAAACAATGAAGATCAGAGTGGAAATCCATAACTTAAAACACAAAAACAAGAGAATAAAAGTCAGTTTTTAAAGATCAATAACATCAATGAACCAGGTAAATTATCCAGGTGGATCAAAAAAAGAGGAAAGATGCAAGCTTTCAGTAACAGAAACAAAGAGGTGACATGATTATAGATATTAAGAATTAAAAATACAATAAAAGAATATTACTAGTAATATTATGCCAACATATTTGATAACTAAAAGGAAGTGGACAAACTGCTCAAAAGATACAGAATGTGAAAGCACAGTCAAGAAGAAACAGACAGCAAAACTGCTCCTACATACATTTAGGAAATTTAATCTTTAGTTAAAACATGCCCTTAACGGAAACCTTAGGCCAGATGGCTTCACTAGTGAATTCTACTACACTTTTAAGGAAGTGATGATACCAATTCTATACAACTTCTTCTAGAAATAAAACAGTAGAGAATTCTCTTAACTTACTTTACAAGTCCTGTATTACAAAATCAACAGAGATAATATAAGAGAACAAAACCACAGATTAATCCCTCTTGTAGACACACAGGAAAAATTCTTAATAAAATTGTAGCAAATATATGAAAATATAAATTTTTAGCAAATCAAATCTAGGAATATATAAAAAGATAATCAATCATGACAAAATGGAATTCATTTCACATATATAAGGTTGCTTTAACATTTGAAAATCAACCAATTCAACTCACCACATTAATAGACAAAGAAAATAAAACCATATGGTCATCTCAATAAATATATAAACAAGATATAAAATTTAGTGCCTGAAAAAAAAGCTTTGTAAACTCATAACAAAATGGAAACAGATAAATGTCATCTCTATAATTCTGACTGATAAATAATAGTAAAAAGCAACGTTTTTCCTTGAAGATCAAGAGCAGATCAGGGATATCCATTCTCACCATTTCTCTTCCTCTTTATATTGGATGTAATAACCATTTTTACAGAGAAAGAAAAATAAACAAATAAAATATCAATTAGACAGGTATAAGTAAAATAGTTTTTATTTGTAGACAACTTAAGACCTATAGGAAAAATTCTAAGGGCTCTACAAAAGAATTACTGGAACTAATAAGTGAGTTTATAAGCAAGGTCAAAAGACACAAGGTAAATCTAAATTATCAATGATATTTCTACATACTACATTAAACATTTGGAATTGAAATAAACATTTTAAATAGCATCAAAAAAGTGATGTATTTAGATGTAAACTTTACAAAATATGTGCCAATCTGTACACAGGATGCTGCCGAGAAATTCTAAAATAAATTAAAGAAAAAAATACATGAAGAAATATACTATGTTCATTGAACAGAAGACTCAGTATTGTTAAAGAAGTCAATTCTTACCATATTGATTTATGGACTGAATTAAATTCCAATAAAAAAGTGAGATGGCTTTGTTTGGTATAAATTCACAATCTAATCCTAAAATATATATGTACCTGGAAATGTCTTAAAATAGCTAAAGTAATTCCAAAAAGAAACAAACAAACAATTTGGAGGATTTACCCTATCCGATTTCCAGATTTACTATGAAATCATAGTTACCAAGACTATTTTCCTGGGACTTCCCTTGTGGCGCAGTGGTTAAGAATCCGCCTGCCAATGCAGGGGACATGGGTTAAAGCCCTGGTCCAGGAAGATCCTACATGCCGCAGAGCAGCTAAGCCTCTGTGCCACAACTACTGAGCCTGTGTGCCACAACTACTGAAGCCCGCACGCCTACAGCCCATGCTCCACAACAAGAGAAGCCACTGCAATGAGAAGCCCGCACACCACAATAAAGAGTAGCCCCTACTTGCCACAGCTAGAGAAAGCCTGCATGCAGCAATGAAGACCAAACACAGCCAAAAAAAAAAAAAAGACTGTTTTCCTCATATCAGGCTAGAAACATAAAAATTGGAACAGAACAAAGTCCAAAAACACGACTTCTGGTGATGGACATAACATTGGCGATGGACTGATTTTCAACAAAACAACAAGTGATGCAAACTGAAAGAGATGCTTTCAACAAAAGTTGCTGAAACAATGGGCATGCATATAAAAAAAATCCTTAACACTTAAAAACATATAAAAAGTATCTCAATATGTTTCATAGACCTATGTAAGAATACTACTTCTTTAGGAATAAAAATAGGATAAAACTGTATGACCTTGGCTTTGGTCAAGATATCTTAAACAGCATACAAAAAAATACTGTATAAAAATTTATTTTCATCAAATGGACTTCATAAAAATTAAAACTTTTGCTCTTCGAAGATACTGTTAAGAAAATCAAAATCAAGCTACATGTTTGAAGAAGCTATTTGCATATCATATAACTGATAAAGGACTTATATCCAGAATAAGTAAAGAGCTTCTAAAACTTAATAATAAGACAACCCAATTAAAATGGGCACAAGCTTCATAGGCATTTAACCAATAAAGATACCCCAATGACAAGTAAATACATAAAAAATGTTGAACATCATCAATCAATACTGAATTAAAACTGAAAACATAATGTGGTGTCACTAAGTACACAAAATGGATACAAGTTTAAATGTTGAAAATATCAAGTATTTGCAAGGATGCAGAGCAAATATAAAGTTCACACAGTACTGACAAAAATGAAAAATAAATAAATATACAGCCCCCTTGGGAAATAGTTTGGCACTTTCTTAGAAGGTTAAACATACACGTATCAGACGACCCAGCTGTCCCACTCCTAGGTATTAACTAAGTATAATAAAAATATTCAATACAGGGATTTGTACTCAACTGTTCCTGTTCTGACAAAATTTATTAACGATAGCCTTAGTTAGAAGCAACAAAAGGATACATTAACTGGAATACTGATTGATGAGTTAATTTGGTATGTCTATACAATAAATATTGCTCAAAATTAAAAAGAAATTATTATCACAGCAACATAGACAAATCTCAAAATCATTATTCTTAGTGAAAGTGTCTGATAAAGAAGACTGCATACTGTATCATTCCATTTGTAACAAATTCTATAAAAGGCAAAACTATATTGACAGAAAGCAATTGATTGGTTTCCAGTTGCTAGGCCAGGGGACAGTAATGATAATATTCTGTATCATGATTATGGTAGTGGTTATGCAACTGTACATATCTCTCTAAAATCTTGGAACTGATCACTTAAAAGAAGTAACTATTCTGTGTGCAGTAATGCCATTTGAAAACAAATGAAAAATGTTCATAAATTAAACTTCATAATTCAAATGAAGATATTGTTAGAACTGATGAAAAAAGCAAAACTCAACTAAATGATATCTGCAAAAAATGTGCTTTAAATTTAAAGATAAAAATGAATCCTGAGTGGATCATATAAAGAATGAGAAGAAAGGCATGATTATATAAATATCAGATTAAATAGTCTTCAAGACATGGGGTATTAAAGAGATTGAGAGCAACATTTAATAATGATAAGAGGTAATTAATTTGGAATATATAAGCTTCACATGTAGATTAATATAAGAGCTCAAAAATAAATGGCAAAACTTGACATATATAAAGAGAGAAAAAGCCAATTCCAAAATCATAGCTGGAGATTTTATCACCCCTCCTCAGCAGTTAATAGAACAATTATACAAACATGTGCAAACATCTATTTAATTTGAACAATATTACCAATCCCTTTGAATTAACTGATATTTATAGGACACTAAACATTCTTTTCTGATGTATGTAATATGTTCTCCACATGCTGGGCTGTAAAACCAATTTTAATAAATTTGAAAGGACCAAAATCATGTGGAATAAACTGACCACAGTGGAATTAAATTAGATAACAATAACCATACAGGAAAAATTCACATATTTGAAAAATTTTAATATAATTCTAAATAATCAAAGGCTAAATAAATAAATATTCCATTTTTTAGGTTGAGCAGTTTATAATGTATAAATTATGCAATATTTAAATGTACTTATCTGTCATGTGTTTTATAATGAAATATTTTTTTAAAAGATGAAGTGAGTTGAATTACTTTCTTATTCCTATACTTGGCAAAAAATATAAAGTAAAATCCAGGTACATTTTATCACTATCAATGTAAATGGAACAACCTGGTGATATTATTCAAAACACTTTGGCCAAACTATGAAATACATTTTCTGGCACACTGCAGCAAAATGTTGAAACCTATTCCTAAAAGCAATGTTGAGAAATAAGTTTACATAGATTAAAGATCATTTCAAGAAAATCAAACAGAATCTGGAGGAAATAAACTGAAAATATAATTGAACAATTTAAGTAAAAATCCTCAATTATAATCCAGTTCAAAAGATCTTACATATTACTGCATCTCAACCACATACTGAAGTCACCTGGTACTGTCATATTCCAAAATAATTTACATTTAGGATAATAATGCACAGTACTAGTAGTAGAACGCTGATGTCACTGATAGAGAAAGGGAAGGAGGGAGGAAAGAGGAGGGGAGGAGAAAGAGACATGGTGTATTAGTCTGGTTTCTCCAGAGGAACAGAACCAACAGGATGTTTATATGTGTATGTACACACATATACACATACATGTATACATATACACACATATAGGTACATATATATTATATGCGTGCACATATGTATATACATATCTATATCTACATCTATCTATGTCTCTGAGATTATTTTAAGGAATTGGCTCAAGTGATTCTGGAAAACGACAAGTCTGAAATCTGTACGGCGCTTGGTACGGAAAAGTTGATGTTGCAATTTAGAATCCAAAGGCAATTTGGAGGCAGAATTTCTTCTTCCTTGGAAAGCCTCATTCTTTTCTTTGAAGGCCTTCAACTGACTGCATGAGGTCAACTTATACTATGGAGGATTAATCTGCTTTAATCAAAGTCAGCTGATCTAAATGCTAATCATCTAAAAACTCATCTAAAAGACCATCTAAAAACAGATGGTCTTTTAGACCAGTCTAGATGGTCTTTGACAAATAAATTAACCATCACACATGGGAGAGAAATTTGGTTAAGAGAAAAATAAAACCCAATTGAAGAACAGAATAAAATATTCTTTAATTTTTTTTATGGTAGAATAACAATAAAATGTGCATATATTTAAAATGTTAAATAATGATGCATTTTATTAAATATGGTACATTAAAATAGAAAGTTATAGCTAACAAATGGATTTTAAAAAACAGCACTACTTATTTAACAATATCAATAACAAGGAAGAGTAATTTCCATGTTGAAAACCAAATTACAGGCAGGGAGGACAGACTTGAGATCGTCACAGACAATACAGAGAAAATATAACTAAAATTTAAATAAGAAAGGAAACAAAACCTATGGAAGAACCATAAAGACAAATCAACAACACATACATTTCTCTCAGGACTTGAGAACCTAAATAAATAGAACAGAAAGTTTATACTAAAGTAATATGGAAAAACATTTCCCTCCATTGGAAACTCCAATGAGAGAACTAATTTCAAGTCAAAGGGTATATCTCACAATAAGAAAATAGTGAAAACTTTGATATTAAAATATACCCTCATTATACTTCTGTTGGTCAAAAATAAAGACTTCTTTTTTTTGGCTTCCAAAGAAGTGGGGGAAAAAAAGGCAGCTTACCTAAAGTGGAGAAAACCCAGACTTTTGATGTTTTACAACTGCTTTTAAAGCCAAATAAAGTTAAAGCAATATCCACAGTCTTGAAAGCAAAAGATTATATAACGTTGCATCATACTTTCAGTCATATGTCCATTTCTATGGTCAAGAGCCAATTATTGCCAAAAAATTAGAGATCCTGGTAACTTGAATATGTATTAAATTTCTCTGGGGGAAAAATCTAGTGTTAAACGTAGGTAAGAAAGTAATCAAACAAACCAAAATAATAATAATAATTGAGGGTAACAGTTTCTATTCCAATATATTAATGACTTTGTTTATAATTATAGAAAAAAATAAAAGATACAATACTTTTAAGTATTAATACAGTAACAGATTTGAAAATCTGGATTTATGGAAGAAGGGATATCTGAGAAAAAAGAAGATAACCACCCATTTTTCACAGGAGCAAAAATATTTATAAAGTCTATAAGCATAATATTTTATAGCACTTTAACCTTGAAACATTTATTCAGGAACAAGCTCTTTTTACATTGGAGAATTTAGCATTAATACCGTTTGATGATTTTCTATTTTCTTATAATATTTACATATTGCTGATTTTAAAATAAGCATATTTATTTTAAAATCAGTTATTTTTTATAAAAAATCAAACTTAATATTTCCCATTCTGTAACCATATATTAATGAAAGTATTATGTAAATAGTGGAAAAGACCAAATGGATGATGGTAGAGTAAGAAGTGCCACAAATCATGCTCTCCATGGAAACAATAATTCAGCAAGCAAGAATCATCAGAATCAACTATTAATTTTAGAATCGTGGAGTCCAAACACTTGTAGCATTAAGGGACTGCTTAACAAAGAAAGAACCTGGTAAAGTTTCATTAATTTCAGCATTTAGTGTAGCAGCCACCATCTTCCAGGCCCCAGGTAGGTAGCCATGGAGGCTCTGGCCTACATTTCTGGTACAGTTTGCTGGTTCTGGGTTGGACAATAAGGACCTTATCCTCCAAGGATCAGGGTTGTGTGTTTTGAAAGGCCTAGTGGTTCACCAAGGGGCCAGTGCAGGGAATAGCCATTGTTTCTGTCCCCTCTGTCTTAAGTGGCTTTCCTGATGGTACCTGTTACAGGGAATTTAAAGAGATAGACCACTTCATGCCCCCCCCCGCCCCTTTCCTTATGTTAGGTCACTGGCTGACTATAGAGGTAAGAAGAGAGACCACTGGCCATAGAGAACAAGGAAAATAGCTCTTGCCAAAGTAATCTGGAAAAGTCACTGAAAAAATGGAATACTGCAACTCTCTATTGGTAACATAAGCAATCACTGGGAAAGAGGGAGAATCTGATTTCCGGAGTTATCACATTATATTATTCAAAATGTCCAGTTCTCAACAACAGCAAAAACAATTACAAATCACAGAGCAAAACAGGAAACTACAGCCCATTCACAGGTAGAACATAAATTAATAGAAAATATCCAAGAGGAAGCCCACATATTGGACATCCTGGACAAGAACTATAAATTAACTCTCTTTTTAAATATGCTCAGAGGACTGTTGGAAACCATTAACAAATAAAGGAAGGCAAAAGAATGGTGTACAAATAAGTAGAGAATATCAATAATGAAAATAGAAATTATATAGATAAAGCAAGTAGAAATTTGGACCTGAAAATACAATAGCTGTAATG
>NW_006796856.1:265692-266590 GCF_000442215.2 Lipotes vexillifer | reverse complement strand
TTCATTTTGAGGGGTTCAGCAGCTGACTTGAGCAGGTAGAGAAAGAATCAGTAACCTAGAAGATATGACAATTGAAATCACATAATCTGGGACTTCCCTGGTGGCACAGTGATTAAGAATCCACCTGCTAATGCAGGGGACATGGGTTCAAGCCCTGGTCCTGGAAGAGCCCACATGCCGCAAAGAAACTAAGCCCGTGCACCAAAACTACTGAGACTGTGCTCTAGAGCCTGCGAGCCGCAACTACTGAGGCCGCGTGCCACAACTAAGCCCACATGCCCAGAGCCTGTGCTCTGCAACAAGAGAAGCCACCGCAATGAGAAGCCCGCGCATCACAATGAAGCATAACCCCCACTCGCCGCAACTAGAGAAAGCCTGCACTCAGCAACAAAGACCCAACAGAGCCAAAAATAAATTAAAAAAAAAAAGTAAATTAAAAAAAAAAAGAAATCACATAATCTGAGGAGCAGAAAGTAGAAGAAGGAAGAAAAATGAATAGAGCTTAAGGTACCTGTGGAACACCTTCACACACACCAACACACTCATTATGGAAGTTTTATAAGGAGAGGAGACAAAGAAAGTAGCAGAAAAAATATTTAAATAAATAATGCCCCAAAACTGCCTAAACTTGATGAAAATAATTAATTTACATATTTAAGATCAAGGAACTTCAAGGAGGATCAGCTTAAAGGCAACAACCCTGTAACACATTGTAATCAACCTGTTAAAAGCAAAAGAAAATCTTGAAAGCATTAAGACAAAAGTGACTCATCAAGTGCAAGAAATTCTCAATAATATTAACAACTAACTTTTCATTATAAACCATAAAGGCCAGGAGGCAGGAAGATATATTTACAGTGCTGAAAGTAATTATATATATATATATATATATATATAT
>NW_006796856.1:252328-265656 GCF_000442215.2 Lipotes vexillifer | reverse complement strand
TTTTTTTTATTTTTTTTTTTTTTTTTTTTTTTTTTTGCGGTACGCAGGCCTCTCACTGTTGTGGCCCCTCCCGTTGCACAGCACGGGCTCTGGACGCGCAGGCTCAGAGGCCATGGCTCACGGGCCCAGCCGCTGCGCGGCACGTGGGATCTTCCCAGACCGGGGCACGAACCCGTGTTCCCTGCATCGGCAGGCGGACTCCCAACCACTGCCACCAGGGAAGCCCAGAATATATATTTTTAAGTCCACAGGAGACATTCCAGGATGGACCATATATTAGGCTAAAAAAGCAATTGTCAATAAACTTCAAAAGATTGATCACACAAAGTATCTTTTCTGGCTACAATGGAATACAGAAGGAATAATGGAAGAAAAACTGGAAACTCCACAAATACCTGGAAAATTAACAACATATTCTTAAGCAACCAATTGGTCAAAGAAAAAATCACAAGGAAATTTAGAAAATACTTTGAGATAAATGAAGATAAAAACTCAATATTTGAAAACTTATGGGATTCAGCCAAAGCAGCATTAGAGGGAATTTTATACTGGCAAATGGCAAATGCTTATATTAAAAAAAGAAGAAAGGCTTCAAATCAACAACCTAATTTTAAACCATAATGAATCAGAAGAAGAGCAAACTAAAGCCAAAGTAGCATAAGGAAGGAATAATAAAAATTACAAAAGAGATAAATGTAATTGAGATAAGAAAACAATAGAAATGACAAAACCAAAACTTGGTTCTGTTAAACTATAATAAAATTTCTCTGCAGAATGACTAAGAAAAAAAAAAAGCACAAATAATTAAACTCAGAAATAAAAGTATTGACATTAATGCCAACCTCATAGAAATTAAAAGGATTATAAGAGAATAATATGAATAATTGTACACCACAAAATTAGACAATCTACATGAAGTAAACAAATTCTTAGAAACACACAAATAGCAAAACTGACTAAAGATGAAATAACAAGACCTATAACAAGTAAAGACCTATACAATAACAAACCTATAACAAGAACAGAGATTGAATCCGTAGTCAAACACCTCTAAACAAGGAAAAGTCCAGGACCAGATGAACTCACTGGTGAATTCTACTGATCATTTAAAGAAGAATTAGCACTAATCCTACTCCAACCCTTTCAAAAATCAGAAGAGGAGAGAAAACTTCCTAACACATTCTAATAGTCCAGCATTACTCTAATACCAAAGTTATACAAAGATACCACAAGTAAACTAGAGGTCAATATCCCTTATGAATATAGACCAAAAAATCCTCAACAAAATACTAGCAAACTTAATCTAATAGCACATTAAAAAATTATACAACATGACCAAGTCAGATTTACCCCAGGAATTCAAGGGTGGTTCAACATAAGAAAATCAGTGTAATACATCACATCTATTGAACACGTTGTTTAAAGCCCAAAATTATCTCAATGGATGTAGAGAAAACATTTGGCAAAATCCAATACCCATTATTAGAAAAACGTTCAGCAAACTGGGTATACAAGGGAATTCCTGAGCATGATATAGACATTCTTCAAAGACCCATAGTAAACACAGTAAACATCATGCTCAAATGTGGGAAGTTCTAGCCAGGGCAATTAGGCAAGGGAAAATTTTTATCCAAGTTGAAAAAAAAGAAATAAAACTATATTTATTTGTAGATGACATGATTTCATATGTAGAAAATCCCAAAGAATACACACACACACACACCCTACTACAGCTAATAAACAAATTCAGAGTACAACATTGATACACTAAAATCAGTTGTGATTTTATATGCTAGTAATGAACAATCTGAAAAGGAAATAAAGAAGACAATTCCATTTAAAACAGCATCCAAAAGACTAAAATACCTGGAATAAATTAGCCAAGGAGATTAAAGGCCTGTACAATGAAAACTACAAAATATACAGAAGTTATTAATGAAGATAATTAAATGGAAAGGTATCGCATAAGCAGTGATTGAAAGATATAATATTAAGATGGCAATACTCTCCCATGCAATCTACAGATTCATTGTAATCACTGTAAAAACTGAAATTGCCTTTTGTTTTTTCAGAAATGAAAAAGCCTATCTTTAAATTTACATGGAATTGCTAAGGGGTACAAATAGCCAACGCAATACTGAAAATGAAAAGAACAAAGTTGGAGGACTCACATTTCCTGATTTTAAATCTTGCTACAAAGCTACAGTAATCAAAATAGTGCTGTACTGACATAAGGACAGACATATAAAGCAGTAGAATAGAATAGGGAATCCAGAAAAAAAACAAACTTTTATGGCCAATTAATTTTTGACAAAGGTGACATTCTATGGGGAAAAAATAATCTCTCAAACAAATGATTCTAGGACAACTGATAACCAAAAGAATGAACCTGGATGCCTACCTCACTCCATACACAAAATTAGCTCAAAATGTATCAACAACCTAAATATAAGAGGCAAAATTTTAAAACTATTAGAATAAAACATAGGGATAAATCTCATGACCTCAGATTTGGCAGTGGATTCTTTGATTTGACACCAAAAGCATGATCAACAAAATAAAAAATAGATAAACTGGACTTCATCAAAATTAAAAACTTTTGCACATCAAAGAATATCAAGAAAGTGAACAAATAAACTGCAGAATGGAAGAAAAGGCTTGCAAATCATGTATCTCATCAGAGTTTAATATCCAGAATATATAAGAACACTTACAACTCAACAAAAAAAGAACAAACAACTGATTAAAACATGGGCAAAGGGCTTGAATAAACTTTCCTCCAAAGAAGATATATAAATGGCCAACAAGCACATGAAATGCAAATCCAAACTACAAGATGATGCTACTTCACAACCATTATGATATCTTGAAAGTAAGTACCGGCAAGAATATGGATAAATAGGAACATTTTGGATATGGATAAATAGGAACATTTGTAAATTGTTAACAGGAATGTAAAATCATGCAGCCACTGTGGAAAACAGTTCAGCAGTTCCTCAAACTGTTGAATATAGAATTACTATATGACCCTGCAATTCCACTCCTAAGTACATAGCCAAGAAAAATGAAAATGTATGTCCACACAGAATCTTGCCAGTGAATATTTATAACAACATTATTCATGATTCAGTGGATGGGGCTGGGGTGAGTTGGGGAGTGACTACTTAGTAGATAAGTGATAGTCTTCTGGAGTAATGAAAAAGTTTCAAAACTAGAGAGAGGTGGCATTTACACAGTATTGTGAATGCACTAAACCTCACTGAATTGTATATCTTAAAATGGTTAAATATATGATTATGTTCATTTTACCTCGATAAATTAAAATGGATCTTTGCAGCACACACACAGACACACACACACACACACAGATGCAAACACATTCACATGTAAAATGAATGAAGTAACAAATATCCAACAGTCATTTTATGGGTGAGAATAATCTGTCAAAAATCCTTTGGTTTCCTTGAAAATACACTGGAATGTATTAAGCACAACAAGAACCTATGTCCAGTATCATGAAAGCTAATATGTACATCCCATGGGTGTAGCTTGCACTACAACAATCACTTAAAAAAGAAAAGAAAATTCTTAGTGATACAAAGAAATTTCCAAAAAGAAGGCATGAAGGAGAGAAAGGGGAGGGGAGAAAGGGAGCGCGAGAGAGAAAGATTGAGATTGAGATTTAATTTATTGGTGAATATTAAAAGAAAATCAGATGTTTTGAATATGGAAAGTGTGTTCATGGTGTCTAGAATGCTCTTAAATATAGAACATCAAAGTTCCAGCTCTTCTTAAAATTTGGGGCCCCTTTTCTGTTATGTTTCCTGATATACAAGATTTAAGTTGTATTAGTTTTGATTCACTGTTACTGAAAGAGCTAAAAAAAATCCTCGTTATTAAATTCAATGCCTAACATTCAGCTTTTCTTTTCTTTATTAAATACATTTGTAGCAGCTATTCTGAGCTAAGCATATGGTAGGGTCTAGAGATAGAGTGCTAATCAAAAAGAGCAGGTATCTCAAAGAAATGATAGTAATGGAAAAGCAAACAATGTATAAGTAAATAAATACTTTTCGGAGAATATTAAGATCTATGAAGAAAATTAAATAGGGTGATAAGCAAATGAGACGATGGTGAGAGAAAATCTTCTGACAAAATGATGTTTGAGAATGTAGAGAGCAAAAGAATTTCAGACAAGTGGATGTCACACAACTTTAGAGTACTTAAGCAACTAGAGGAAACGTTTTTAAATTAAAGCACCTGAAACAAGAATGCTATAAGATGAGGCCAGAGAAGTATACAGGACAAACTTATAACACTTTAATATTGACAGTGCTGAAAATTACATAAACCCTGTGACAATGGAAAATCCCCCCACCTGTTTGTGTTCAAAGAACCTGCTTTCGGCAAACAAACACCCTTCCCCATGTGACTTAGATAAAACAGAAGACAAGGCCAGACACAGATCTCCAAATTCCAATTCTTAACCTCATAAATAGCTGAACTATTCACATGCACTGATCAATCAGAGCAATATGCCCATTAATCTGACTTGATGAAACCACATCAAGGTCTTCTCTTCCCAAGTCCTTGAACTTTGACATACTTTCAGCCTCAATCAATCCCTCCAGAGAACAGGCTGACCTCAGGGTAAAACAGTCGCTAATATACTGTCTGATCACCCCTCCTCCAACCATTCATTAGTTTTCCAGACTAAGTTTTTTTTAGCCTTCAATTATAAAGGAAAAATAATTTTATGCTTGACCACTGAGACATTTGCAGATCCTTTAACACACCCATTATACTCAGGTTAAGACGAAGGGTTGTAAAATTTAAGGGGCTTCAGCCTAACACCCTACCTAGTCTGTGTTAATTAATGCAGTTTTTCTTTTTCTTTCTTTCTTTTTTTTTTTTTTTAAAGAGCCTGAGTGTGGTGACTAAGGAAAGAAATAAGACTTTGAAATTCACTTTGGAAGAAACAGAAAAAGGTGTTTACCTTGCTGAAAGTTAAACCGCTTCAACCACAAGAGACAGAGCTCTTCAGAATTTATCACTTGGTGTATATTGCCACTTTCACTGTAAGTTTATTAATATAATTTCATGGATGGGTAACAAAAAAATCAAAATCTAACAGTTAAGTATCTAAGAACTGTTACATACTCTCAATAAATATTCAGAGTTCTGACTTTTCAAATTTACAATAGAACATGAAATCTAGCTGTGCTACTTATAATACATTTCTTTTTTTATTTTATTCATGGTATTTTAAAATTATTTTTGAAAGCTATACCAAATTAAATTATCATCATACTTCTTCAGTTCAAACAGGTTTAGAATGATACTTTACAGAGTGAAGTAACATAATTATCATGGCTGTGGTTTAAGAGCATATCAAATGGTTTCCCTTTAAATGTTTTAATACACAAAATCAAAGCCATATATTATATCTCTTTATAGTTATTATAAATATATTATTTATGTGATATATATATATGAATTATATAATATATATACATATATAATTATGTAAATATAATACAATTATTCAAAGCTCTATAAATGTAATTTGGGGTATTTTGTTTTTTTTTTTTTAATATCTAGCTAAGTTAAAGATGTAAAGAAACAACCAAAACAAGTTCACTAATATTTTGTTTTTTGTTACATCAGTGAGTGTGATGAGATATTAATACTGAATTGCTTTCATTATGGCACTATATTTGTCAGTTGCAATAGGAAGACCACAAACAGATAAAGAAGCACTTATATCTTTGGCCAAAAATCCAGGTCTGATGTTACATTATTGGTGGTGTTGTCAATATTACACTCATTTGAAAAATAAATGGAAGTGGACCAAATGTAGACTTGTTTTAATTCAAAACTCTCATATTAGATCATTAAAATATACATACATATATATATGCATGTATGTGTATATATATATATATGTGTGTGTATATATGTTAAGTGTGTGTGTGTATATATATACACTTTTCGGTGGCTTAAGCCTGGTGGCTTAAGAGAAGCCACAAAAAAATCAGAGACACTCCCTTAAAATCATGCTCTCTGGAAATGGCTGAGATTCTTTGTGGCTTTAAACAACAATAAAAAAATAAATGAAGAAATGTCTTCTACAAATGGTATGACCCACTGCAGACCTAGTGACAAATTTTGAATGTTGCAAACCATAACATGTAGTATTTGGCAACATGAAACAATAAATGTAATGGTTTTCTTGGCATCCAATTTCTGTTGTCTGGGTTGTGTACCTGCAGACACATCAAAGAAAAATTGCTCTAATGTGAGATTCATTTAGGAAAAACAAAACAAAACAAAACAACCATTCAGGTCTTTAAAAGTTTTGAAGCTTCTTTGTCATGTAAAAATAATAGCAAAAAACAACTCTGACTTGCTTTGAACAAAAAGCACCTGTAATATTTGGCAATATAAGTAGTCTAATTACTTATTTTAAAAGAAAGATCATTGTGATCCATTTCAGCATGCATTGACATTAAATATAACCATTATTTCTGGATAAAATCTGACAAGAAAGCTAAAACTTCTGTCGAAGATTTAACTCTCCAACTTTTGAAAATGATTTGTTTTAAAGAAAGTGAGAAAACTATGCATTTGTATATCCCACAGTTTATGGCATTCAGAGAGTAAATTCTGACACACAACATGATTTTCAGGTAGAAGTTTGATTTCCTAAAAAAAAGTAAGGACTATTCTCAGATATTTTGACAGAAATTGTTTTGGGGTCTATTTGTTGATGCAAATATATGCATCAACAAATGTTCGTACAAAATGTTGATGCAGATATTCAGTGCATGGCAATGAAGACAGAATTATGGATGCAGCCCAAGAATCACTGGCTTTATGACCAAAGAGCTATTCTGAAAGAAAATAGTGGAGATCATGAAGCTGTCAACGTTTGGACACATGTTTCTGGTGCTGATATGACAAAAGTTGTTTGTCATATTTAAAAATCATTTTTTAAAAGTGAAGAACTCCCCAATCCTTAAAAACCTAAAATATCTATAAGAAATCAAAGTAAATCTCAATCCATATGGGTAATTATAATGTATACTTCTATTATTTACAAACTCATATAGATAAATTCTTTATATAGATGCAGTTACTGATTTGAGATATAAATCGACATCATGTGATATTCAACAATTTTTGTTTTATTTGACACAAATTGGCTTTTGCCTAAAAAATAAGTCACAAATTTTTAATTCTGTTTAGTGTTGATTACTTTCATTCAGGGTTGGTTTGTAGATCATGTCATAAAATAATCATCTACCTATTGTACATGACATAATTTTAGTTCTTATTAAAGTATTTGTTGTCATTTATAGTTGTTTGGGAGAGAATTTTCTCCTAATTAAAAAAGAAATCAATCCTTTAAGAAAGTGAAATGCATAGAAAAATGGTAATAAATAATTCAATGTAAAGAAACAACTGATGTAACATGGAGGTAGAAAAAGTTACATTTTGATTTTATGTGGGGAAATTTTATCAGGTAGTTGTTTCTGTGAATTTTTCAGAAGGTTGATTCATAATTTTGACTTGATTTTCATAGTGTCTGTGGTATAATAAAAGCTACTGAACTCAAGAGAGTATCACTCAAGCAGTTAAGTTTTAACCTTTCTATTAGTTATACTCATATTGTTTTACAACTTTGATAAGTTTTTTTAAAGATTTTTTTGATGTGGACCATATTTAAAGTCTTTACTGAATTTGTTACAATATTGCTTCTGTTTTATGTTTTGGTTTTTTGGCCACAAGGCATGTGGGAACTTAGCTCCCCAACCAGGTATTGAACCCGTGCCACCTGCATTGGAAGGTGAAGTCTTAACCAGTGGACCACAAGGGAAGTCCCACTAAGGCTTTTTAAAAAAATAATCCTTCACTAAACTGGTTTGTATTTAAATTTATCAACAGGACTCTATTAGTGCAGATGCTCTGCCTAAAAGGCAAAGTCCAACAGAACAACAACTTGCCAATATGTCTAAATTGTTTAAAAAAAAAAAAAAAAGAGAAAGTTCTTTCTTTAATCAAAATACAATTTTAGACCATTGTACCCTATTTGTTTAACAAGTTTACCCTTTGGTCTAATTTATTTTTATGATTCATTCAATGCTTCTGTTGAGCTAGTCTGGCATTTGAGTTTTAAACATCAATTCTCTACTTTTCAATGCAGAAAATAAATCAATGGTCTCTTCATTAAGTATTAAGAGCATAAAGTACTGACCTATTTATATCAAGTATTATAGAATAAATGTGTACAGTTTCAAGACTGGATTAATTTTGCTAACTGTAATTACATTGATTTTTATATTGCAGTTAAAAAGATTAATTTAAGAATTGAAATTGTCTAATCCTTTTAACTGTCAATCTTTTTTTCTGGTTGACAGATTAATCAGTCTGACAGAAGACAATTTACTTATTTTAGAAAATGACTAATTCTCTTTTGGCTTTCACTCAATTCTACTTTTTATTATCTGCTCTAGCTAATTAAAACATAAGATGGTTAAAATGTTTCTGATAACAATGTCAGATTAGATAGACAGATCTTAAAAGTCTTTCTTGTCAATAAAATCATTTACATACATTGGCAGCTATATGGAAGAAACTAAATTAGTGATTGATCTGTCAAATATGAATAATTTCAAAATTTCTTATACCTTTGATACTTTTACCAACATAATAGCCTATTCTTTTCTTCTGGGAGAAGTTTGTTTTACATTAACACACACAAACGCACACAGAAGAGGAGGGTTGAGCTATCTGAAAAGTCTTAGAGCATTTTTTCACAGTATGTTTGATCACTTAGGAAACAGTTAAATGTTCTGAAATATTTCATATCTCTTCAAAATACTAGAATGCAATTAGATCTATTTTACATTTGTTTTTTGGAACAAAAACTGCAAGTATTCCAGGTGTTCCTTGATCTGTGGTTGCACAATTCCAATCTCAGTTCCTCTGTCTTTATATCTTCTCTTCTCTGTCTGCATTCTATGTGTCTCTTATAGGAACACTTGTCTTTCAATTTACGGCCCATCAATATACAGAGCAATATATCATCTTGGCATTCTTGGCAAAATACATCTACAAAGACCATTTTTCCATATAAGGTTACATTCATAGGTTTGGCAATATGGTCAAATCCTTAGTGGGGCCACTTAACCGACCACAATACAACCACTGCCCCCCTCAAATTCATATCCCACATACAAAATAAATTTACCCCATCTAACACCCGCAAAGTCTCGACACATTACAATACCAATTCTAAGTCCAAACTCTCATCTAAATAAAATCAGCTTTAAAAGTCCCATATTTCATCATCTAAATCAGGTATGGGTGAGACTCAGAATATGATCTATTCTGGGACTAAATTAATTTCCAGCTATGAACTTTTGAAATTAGGGAAGAAAAATCCTTATCTATTTCTAAAATACACTGGTGGGACAAGCACAGTTAGACATTTCCATTCCAAAAGACAAAAACTGAAAGATGTTAAGTGGTTGCTGGTCCCAAGAAAATTTGAAATCCACCAGGACAAGATTAGATTTCAACGCCTGAGAATAAATCCTCTGTAAGGGCCTGAAGCAGCTCTGCCTTCCACTCTGCCCACAGCAGCCCCACCCACTCTGTACAGTGTAAGGAGGCTGTTGCCTCCACAGTCGGTCTTCCTTTCTTGAAGGGTAGAACATGGTTTCAGCCATGCGGCTCTTTTAATCCTTTCCTGCCTTTAGAATTTTAGAAGTCCGACAGCCTTCTCTTGTTTCGTCCTGTCTTTGTCCCTTTCAGTTCAAGGAGGCAGTGTTTCTTCTAATATAGAATTCTCCAAAACCTTCTGATTCTCCTGTGTCCATGCCATTAGATAAGAAAGCCTTCTACATACTTTTCCTTATTAAACCCGTCTCTATTCCTGGCTTCTGCTGAGATGGTTAAGTAGATCCATGAGTCACACACACAATCACTTCAGCAAAAGCTTTTGTAGCCACTTTTGGCTCTTCAGAGCACGCTTTTCCAACAGTGTATTTCCTAATTTCAGCATTCCTTGCAGTCTGAATAGGACAAGAACTTCCCAAATCATCAAGTGCTGCTTCCTTTTTGCTTAATAGTTTCACATTCAATTTCTCTCTTTCCTCTCACATTTTATAATGAGTAGCAAGAAGAAACCAGGTCACACCTCCAATACTTTGCTTGGAAATCTCCTCAACTAAATATACAAATTCATGTCCTACAAGTTCTACTTTCTACACAACCACAGAACAAATTTCTTACAAAATTTCTGCCACTTATAACAAGGGTGCCTCTTTTCCTCCACTTTCCAGTTACATGTTCCTTATTTCCTTCAGAGCTCTTTCCAGAAATGCCTTTAACATTCATATTTCTACCAACATTTTATTCAAGACAACCTAGGCTTTTGCTTCCATGAGCCTCAAAATTATGGCAGCCTCTACTCATCTAATTTCTAATTCACTTCCCAAATTTTTAGTTATTTGTCACAGCAGCACCCCATTTCCAGTCACCAAAATGTGGTGATTGTTTTAGTTTCCTAGGACTTCCTTAAATATCACAAACTTGGTAGCTTAAAAATAACAGAAACTCATTCCTTCACACTCCTGGACGCCAGAAGTCTGAAACTACTATGTCACCAGTTTTGTGCTCCTTCAGGAGACTCTAAGAGAGAATACCTCCTTGCTTCTTCCAGTTTCTGGTGCCTCCAAGTGTTTCTTGTTGCATGACTTCATAACTCCAATTTCTGTCTCCATCTTCATATGGCCTTCTTCTCTTCTTCATGCATATCTCTATTCTGTGTGTCTCTCATAAGGGCACTTATTTTATTTAGGGTTCACTGGAATAATCCAAGGTGATCTCATCTCAAAATTCTTAATTTAATCTTCAAATACTTTTTCCCTCCAATAGAGTCACATTTATAGGCTCTGGAATGTGAACATATATTTTGGGAAGCTACCATTCAACCCAATACAGGGACAGTAATAGTGTCCTCATTCTACCTCTTATTAGGTATATGGTAGTGAGAAAGTTCCATTACTTCTCCATGCCTCAGTTTTCTCATCTGAACATATGAAAAATACCACATGCCAAAAAAACGCAAAACAAACAAACCACATGCCAGACTCATGGGTCATGCTCAAAAGGAAAAAAAGACTGGATTTCCCTTGAGAAGCATGAGAGCATTTTGAAAATATTGTAAATGCCAAATAAATGAAAAACATATTGAATTAATGAAACTAGAACAAACAGACTGAAAAGGGATCAGTGTGACAAAAAAATATTCATGTACATGCAAAATGTAAGTCTAATATTAAAAATTATGGTTGTTAAGGAAAATAAGTGACTACATAACAGAAATTTAGTAACACAGAAAATAATAACATATATTATAACTAGAAATATGGAGACAAAAGTTTTGAGCTATATGGAAACAAAGGATTACAGAAATGGAGATGGTTTCCCAGTTATTTAATCCAACTAGCCCCATAAAAAGATAAAAGAAGGAATAAGTATAAGAAACGGTTAAAGAAATAATTTTTGAAAGATGATTTGAAAGATTATGTGAATCTGTAGCTTTAAAAAGACTATTGAGGGACTTCCCTGGTGGTGCAGTGGTTAAGAATCCACTTAGCAATGCAGGGGACATGGGTTCGAGCCCTGGTCCGGGAAGATCTCACATACCACGGAGCAACTAAACCCATGCACAACAACTACTGAGCCTGCACACTACAGCCCACGATCCACAACTACTGAGCCCATGTGCCACAACTACTGAAGCCTGCACGCTTAGAGCCCATGCTCCACAACAAGAGAAGCCACCGCAATGAGAAGCCTGTGCACCGCAAAGTAGAGTAGCCCTTGCTCGCTGCAACTAGAGAAAGCCCGAGTGCAGCAACAAAGACCCAATGCATCCAAAAATAAATAAATAAATTAATTAATTAAAATAAATTAATTAAAAGGCTATTGATAGATCAGGTAAAAAAAAAGATAACATCTTAGCTACAATATGTTGTTAATGCCTCTTGTTTATTTTGTATTTTTGTTATTGTATATTGCATTGTAGGTGATTCATGTGTTAAAACAATACATTGGAAAACCACCTAGAACAAGCAGGTAACATACAAGATGCCAAATAGAAAATTTATTTTAGACAATTTACAATACTAAACTTCAGAAGACACTTCAACAAACTTGAGATTTTTAGATAAAAAGAAAAACAACTGTGACCAGAATAATATACACACAAATAATTGCCTCCAATGTACAAGGGGAAAGTGTGTGTGTGTGTGTGCGCACACACATGTCTCTGTGTTTATGTGTGTGTGTCTATATTTTCAGGAATAGAAGAGTTCAATAAATATGCATCTATAAAACGTTACTTTAAAAAAAGGCCAGGTAACTTAAGATTAATCAAAGTAAAAGAATTTTATATTCGACATATTGTGGTAGTAGGAATAAAACTAGTTTAGCCTAAAATTATGTCTAAATGACTTAATAAAGCTATAAACAATGTAGCATCATTAATAATATTAGCAATTATTTACAACAAATAATAATACAGTAGCAGTGATAATCTCACTCTAAAATTACATATTAGGCAATGTAAGATTATTAAAAAAATTATATACTTGGAAAATTTTACCTTCACTAAGAATAATGATACTTTTCTTTATTCCATCAAAATAAAGATTTTCTTCTAATAAACTACAGTGCCATTATCTCTTAAGACAGTTACTATTAACTATTATTAATTTTGCAATGCATTATGTCTTTAGTATCTTTTATTCTAGGATATTTTTCTCACTCAAACTTTTAACTTTCTTCTTGATTTGACATTATTTTTATTCAAGTCAGATTATTGTAGAAGGTGTCATATTATGAATTTGTTCAGATTGCTCCCCCCAAAAAGAGATCAAAATATAATTGCAATAAATTATGAAAAATATAAAACTCCACTAAGTATAAGAGCTTTCATATCAGACTGTGTCTTGAGTATCCTTTAAGTCATAGAAACTCAAATAGATTCTGGCAAATATTTGCTTGGTAATACATGTTTAATATTTAATACATATTTAATGTTGACTGACATATTTCAAAAATATAATAATAAATCCTAAATCTTGATTAAAATATCTAAGACAGAACTTCATATATATGTCACTTCTTTGTTTCAAATATGTAAGTATAATAGGATACAGGCAGACATACAATTAAAATCTGTGGTAGTGACAAATCACTATGTCAGTTAAAAATGTCAAAATCAATACAAACAAAGCAGGAGTGATATATTC
>NW_006796856.1:227588-252318 GCF_000442215.2 Lipotes vexillifer | reverse complement strand
GCAGGAATGATATATTCAATGATACTGATTTAAATAAAAACCAGAATAAATTGTAGTACTTTTAAAATAATAATTTTCAAATGGTAACATCATGAATTTTGGGCAAATTATATAAACAACATGGGTCAATATTTAACTTATTAATTAAATAGGGAACCAATAAGATGCTGTGTCTGGTTCAAACACCATCTGAAAAGCTATGATTTTTACAGGCAATTTAACACAGAAATGGTAGGATAAGACTATTGTGTAAAATATAAAGGTGGTTATGTCCAACAGGCCCTAAATATTTGAGGTTATCTGATCCATCAAAAAGAAATTCTTTGCATCTCAACTGGATAAATGTCTACTAATTAACAAGTAAGTTCACTAACCACTAAAACCTTAAAAAATAGAAAACAATGACATGAACTGAATAGAGACCAAAGAGGCAATATGTGGGTGTCCTTTGCTTCTGTATGTTTTTTAAAGGATGTGGTGCCATCTTTTAAAAAAAAAATATTTCCAAAATGTGGATGACTTTTCTGATAAATTGAAATGTGCAAATATCAACTATCAGGGATTACCATAATCATATTATGGTTAACCTCAACATATTGAGGTTTATGTAAACCTCAGTATTATGTAATTGAGGTTATGTGAACCTCAATGTAACAAAATGCAAATTAACCCTGAAAAAAATTTGTAATTCTCATTGGATGAAAATGCAGATAAGTTAAAAATAAGTTGAAAGATAAAACAGTGATGTGAACAAATAATTTTCAAGAATTTTGAAAAATAAAATTACAAAATAAATTATTAAATTATAACTTGAGTAAAAGAAAAATAAAGCGAGTTACAAACTGAGATTATTACTTCATAAATTAAGTAATATTAAATAACTATTATTTATACATTAATATATATACTATTATAAATTTTGATATTAATTTTAGAAAATTACTGTATAAATTAAGATAAAGGTAACTGCTACAACAGATAACCCTAATTTCCTTTTATAAATTATATGATAAGCTCTTCTGTCTTCCCTCTGCTGGCCTGCTCATCTTACTACTACCCATTTTTTTCATTTTTCTTATAATTGAGTGTTCGCTGTGTCACTATTAAAAACACCTGTGGGATTAGAATTGTGTCTCCATAAATTTTCTCAGTAAAGGAACTGCTTCAATAAGATGAAAGAGTGAAATTTAATGTTCAAAACCTAAAACACTGAAAAAGCAAATAAACTACTTTATATTTTATATTAAAATGTGTGAAATAAGCAAGTTACAAATATACAATTTTGTAAGTTATTATGAAAGTATAATATATTTAAAATTAAACAAATAATGTGCAAGCACATAAGTGGATGAGAAAAGTTAAGAATAATATTGTACCTATAGGAAGGCAGGGTTTTTTGCAATGTTTACTCAGTTAATTTAAAGGTTATTCAAAGCATGTTCTTAAATTTTGCTTACGTCATATAAATTGTAATGTGATTTTACTTAAAGGCTATAAGTAGATGAATCAAAATGATTTACATCTGTAAATCTCAACATATGAATTTTTTTTTTTTACTATTTTTTCAACTATTTGCCCTGTTCTTTTATTTCTCTTGATCCTCAACATTTAATGCCTGTTATTGCCATATTAGATAGGAAATAAGTTCCTTACTTTTGCTATGCAATTCCGACTTCAGGAAAACTAAATGAATTCTAGAAGACTAAAGTAGAAAATGTGAATATATTACAACTATACCAATTCTTCTGATTATTTTATGTGCATATATTTTCAACTTTAATAAAAATAATTTCAATTCATTTATATGTAATTATTGGAATAAATATTAAAGTATATGTGGGTATTGCAAATCATTGTAAAACATTAATTTCTACCTTTAATCAAGTTTTTTGACTAAATTATTATTAATGATCCCATGTTAATGATGGGATTAACGGAATGAATTACAGAGACCTCTTCCTTCCTGCATAAAATGTATGGAGTAATGCAATATTTGGGAATCACTTAAAAGAATATGAAGAATTACAAAGAAAAGGATTACACCTAAAATCTAATATAAAATTACAAGTTTTCAGCTCACCAGTTCAATTAAGATTTCGCAATACAAAGAACCCAGTTAGTTCTTCATTACTTTGTAAATGTAATAATGTCTTTTTATTTAAACCTCTTTTAACAATGTAAAAATAAGCTTTTCCTAAATAGATGGGTAAATATCATAAGGGAAAAATGTGAATTTTTGTATTAAAGTGTCCTATTTTCTCTTAAAATCTTTAAAATTATCACTGAAATAATATTTTATCATATTTAAACAAAAGTATTCTGCAGTGTGAAATTTTATTCAATAACTTTCCTAAATTCTAGGTTCTCAGGAAATCATAATCAACGTCTTCAAGTCGTTATTTTATTTTTAGGATAATTCTTTATATATGGTCCAAGTATTAACTTTGCAAAGTTGAGGACTGAAAATTTAAAATAAGACTTTCCTAAAAACCTAATTCACAAAGAAACTCTGGAGATAGGAGATACAAAAATATAAAAAAATGTATTTCTATCTTAGGAGTTTGAAGAATATGAGATATAGTGTTTACGAGCACAGCAAAATCCTAACATGTATGTGTACACATTTTAATTAACTTACTGTGACCCTAGCAATTTATTTTTAATCAAAATTTAATAATAAGCTATACAATCAACATTTTCTTTAAAAAGTTAAATGTTTTCAGGCAATGCATGGACCTACTATCATTCAACCCTTCAATTACTGAGCAATGCAATTATGGAAATAAAAACTAAATAATTTAACATCTTTCACAGAAATTTTTTTAAACCTCACAAATGACTGGTCATTTGGTCAAAAGGTCTTGATTGATTCAAAAACCTTAAAAAGCTAACAGAACTCAGATTACCTGACAATGTCATATTTAACTTATGACCTCTGAGTTGAAAGATAATTAACTTAAGAATAAGACAACAGTATGCTCTTTAAGAGCTATTCAACTGATTCTTTTTTTAGTGTGAATATAGTCTTTTTTTAATTGTAATTACACTGTGAAAAATCACCTTGAACTCAGAGTCAAATGATGTGGATTTGTTTCCCTCATCTGTCACTAACTTTGAGAACTGGGAAAACTGAATTTACCCTGGAGATTCATGCTTCTCTTTCATAATAAAAAGACAGCCTTTAGAATCTACCTTAAGGTTATTGTGCAAAATCAATGTTGTTGTAATTGGTGCTATACAGATTATTTACTGTACTTATTAGATACATTATTTACAGCTCACAGACAGATGACATAATCTCTAAAGCATCCTTATATTTTTACCCTTGATGATAAAACTAATGTTTTGATTTAACTACCTTTATTATGAGGTCAGTAATATATTTTCTTGAATTGATAAGTATTCAGGAGTCCATATAAATAAGGATGTATGAGTGATTACTTCCAAGGAATTCAAGTAGCCAGATTATCTTTTAGCTCTGTTCTTTTAAATTTTCTTTGAAATTCTTCTTCTTCCTCCTGGCATTAAAGGGGATGCATATTTGTGAGGAATTCTGTATATTTTCATTAAAGATCTAGTGTTCTCTTTATTTAATAATATTAAAGGCATTAGTTGATTTAAAGAAACTGAAGAAAACAGTAGCACTGATGTGAGTAGAACAAATGTTAATTTAGCTGTGCAAATGGAATATTTCTATGCCAGTGGTATTTTTAAATGGTTTGTAATGCTCATTTAAAAGAAAGCTGGTCTTGGTAAAACTATGCCAAGTCATATTTTTTTCAGTTAAAGAATAGTGCACATTTTTTAGGTTATAAAAAGTCCTTAAGAAATCACTGTTTCACACTCATTTTTTTGTTGAGTAGATATATACACATTCTGTAAATATACTCACACATACATAGATATAAGTGCAACTTGTACACTTCTTGTGGTTATTGTTAATTATGAAGCACGTTCAGTTCTTTTTTTTTTTTTTTTCTTTGCGGTACGCGGGCCTCTCACTGTTGTGGTTCCTCCCGTTGCGGAGCACAGGCCCCGGACGCGCACGCCCAGCGGCCACGGCTCACTGGCCCAGCCGCTCCGCGGCACGTGGGATCCTCCCGGACCGGGGCACGAACCCGCGTCCCCCGCATCGGCAGGCGGACTCCCAACCACTGCACCACCAGGGAAGCCCATGTTCAGTTCATTTTAATCTTGTGAATATTTTATGTGGAGATTTTAATGATTTCATTGTTACTTTTCTCATTATTTTTTAGCAGCTTCAGTTATCATGGTACAATTATTCAAGTGTCCTAAGCAGTAAGAACAGCTTTGCTTCAATACCATCATTATATGACATCTAAGATTGATGACATTGCTACAACCAATTCTTTAAATCTGTCACTTTGGGATTCTCAAAATGATTAGGAATTACTCTTCTGTGGCTATTGTTTGCAAAGTGCAGTTAGCCGAGGAATATAGTACACAGTAGAGCAGAGAATGATCAGAAAATGAGAATTCAGACACTATCAAATGTAGAGTCTTCTTGAGTTTAAAAAATGAATTTCACCCATTTTTTACAAACATAGTTTTAGGAAGCTCATGAAAAATAGCAAACGTACACTTGCTCCAATACTAACATATTTTCTGATAACAAATATAGATCTTTTCTGAGACTCATAAACCAATTAAACATTTATGAATTGTTTTATACAAAGCTGAGACTTGGTTCTTCTTCAGAGTGATGCCTATCAAACAAGTGGCCAAATCAAGAAGTGGGTATTGGTATCTCAATCAGATCTAAAAAGGAGTATTTGTGTGACCAGAAATTGGTGAGCAAATCAGAGGAGAAATGGATAAAAGTAGACTAAAGTGAAAAGTAAGTTAGCTCTGAGGGATTCCTGGGAATAAATTTAATGTGTTTGTAAAATTGCACATTTTTAATGCTTAATTAGACAAGAGATGACTAATGTGTCACTACATTACCCATGCATGCTGTGGTAAAATACCAGGAAGCTTAAGAAAATAGATAATAAGGGGATAAATTATTTTTTAGTTATATACTTCATTCATCCCATTATGTCAGAAATATCCTGTAAAGTGTAAAATGGTAGAAATGGAAATAATGAATAATGAATCTTGAATATAAAAGCTTTATTTCTGCCCAAAGAATTAGCAACAACACAAAACTACAGGAACTATTACAGGATTATAGCAAGCTTACAAGATACAGGGTATGAAATTATATAAAATTGTTAACTGCTTTTCTATATACCATCAATGGCCAATTGGATTTTTAAATTAAAAATGCAACACCACTTACATTAGCACAAAAAAATGAAGTGCTTCAGTATAACTCTAGTGAAACATGTACAAGGTCTACATAAAGAAATCTTTTTAAAAAATCGTGATACAAGAAAGCAAGGACCTAAATAAATGGTGAGATATTCATGTTTGTGGATGGGAGGAATCAATGTTGTTAAGATATTAGTTCTTCCCAACTTGATCTATAGATTCAGCATGATGCCAATCAAAATCCCAGCAAGTTTTTTTTTTTTTTAATATCAACGAGCTGATTCTAAAATTTACATGGAAAAGTAAAAGGTCCAGAACAGCCAACACAGCACTGAAGAAAAACAAATTTGGAGAATGGACACTGACTTCAAGATTTACTTAAATCTACATTGATCAAGACAGTGTATTGGCAAAAAACATAGTCAAATAGATCAATGGAACATATAGAAAGCTCAGATATAAATCCACAAACATATAATGAACTCATTTTTGAAAAGCGAGCAAAGGCAATTCAGTGGAAAAAGGATAGTCTTTTCAATAAATATGCTAGAATAACTGAAAATTCACACGTAAAAAGTGAATTTAGGGGCTTCCCTAGTGGCGCAGTGGTTGAGAATGCGCCTGCCAATGCAAGGAACACGGGTTCGATCTCTGATCCGGGAAGATCCCACATGTTGCAGAGCAACTATGCCGGTGAGCCACAACTACTGAGCCTGTGTGCCACAACTACTGAAGCCCGCAAGCCTAGAGCCTGTGCTCCACAACAAGAGAAGCCACCATAATGAGAAGTCCACACACCGCAACGATGAGTAGACCCCACTCACCGCAACTAGAGAAAGCCGGCACATAGCAACAAAGACCCAATGCAGACAAATAAAATAAATAAATTTATATAAAAATTAATATAGACTAATACCTTATGCTCTTCACAAAAAATAACTCAAAATGTATCATGCACCTATATTTCAAATACAAAACTATAAAACTTATAGAAAATAATAAAGGAGAAAATCTAGATGACCTTTTGTTTGGTCATCTTTAGATATAACACCAAAAGCATAATCCATGAAAGAGAGAGAAGTTGGACTCCTAATTAAAATTAAAAACTCTACTCTGCAGAAAAACAGTAAAGAGAAAAAAAAAAAAGATGAGCCACAGACTGGGAGAAAATATTAGCAAAATGCATATTATACAAAAGACTGGTATCCAAAATATACAAAGAATGCTTAAAACTCAACAATTAGAATATAAACAATCCAATTTTTAAAATGAGAAAAATCTGAATAGACACTTCACCAAAGAAAACATCCAAGTGTCAAATAAGCTTATGAAAAGATACCCAATATCATGTCATTAGGGAATTGTGAATTAAAACAGCAATGAGGACTTCCCTGGTGGCGCAGTGGTTAAGAATCAGCCTACCAATGCAGGGGACACGGGTTCAAGCCCTGGTCCAGGAAGATCGCACATGCCACGGAGCAACTAAGCCCATGCACCACATCTACTGAGACTGCACTCTAGAGCCCACATGCCACAACTATTGAAGCCCACAGACATAGAGCCCGTCGTGCTGTGTTACAAGAAAAGCCACCACAATGAGAAGCCAACGCACCACAACAAAGAGCGGCCCCCACTCACCACAACTAGAGAAAGCCTGCACACAGCAACAAAGACCCAATGCAGGCAAAAATAAATAAATAAATATATATTTTTTAAAAAAAACAACAACAATGAGATATCACTACACAGCAATTAGAGTGGCTAAAACCCCAAACTCTGACAATACCAAATGCTGGTAAAGACATGTATTAACAAGAATTCTCATTCATTGCTGGCTGAAATGCAAAATGGTACAGCCACTTTGGAAGACAATTTGACATTTCTGTACAATGTATTTATAGGGAAACAGTATAATGGAGCAATCATGCATCTAGGTGCTGACCCAAATGAGTTGAAAACTTACATCCACATATAAACCTGCCAATGTATGTTCACAGAAGCTTTATTCTTAATTGCCAAAACTTGGAATCAATCAAGATAGCCTACAATAGGAATATGGGTAAGTAAAATATGATACATCCATACAATTGAATATTATTCAGAAATTAAAAAGTAATGAGCAAAAAAAAAAAAGTAATGAGCTATCAAATCATAAAAGAGGCATGGAGGAACTTTAAATGTGTATTGCTAAGTGAAAGAAGTCAATCTGAAAAGGCTATATACTGTATGATTCTAACTATAAAACATTCTGGAGAAGGCAAAACTATGGAAATATGAGTGATTTCCAGGGGTTCAGAGGGAGTGTGAGACAATGTAAAATGTAGCACATAGCAATTTTGGGTTGTGAAATTACTCCATATGATACTTTGATTGTGCATACCTGACTTCATGCATTTTCCTAAATCCTTAGAACCATATAGCACAAACTGCAAACTAATGTAAACTATGCATTTAAATTAATAATAATATATCAATATTGACTGATTAATTGTAACAAATATATCATGTTAATACAAGATGTTAATAATAGGGGCAACTCTGTCCAGAATGATAGGGAGTATATGGGTTCTCTGTCCTTTCTGCACAATTTTTCTGCAAACCTAAAAAGTTCTCTAAATTCTATTACAATGTATTTTTGGACTTTTGAAACACACCCACATATACTTTGCTCTCCCTGTCTTATTTTTTTTAATAAGGTTTTTGTAGCAGATTCAAGTTAAGGAGAAAGGGTACATCTCTATTGGCCTTGACTTCTAAGTCATTTTATTTTTCTATTTGTGTAAACAAGACAGACTAAGAATTATGAATAACTGTGACCTCCAGTAGGCAGTGTTGTTCTTAGCTCTCCCCAGAGCACCAGGGAACAGCTATTTCATAGAGGTACATGGGTAATCAATCAGAGATGCAGTGGCTTTCAGAGAATGTGAGGCACAAATTGTTACATGTGAAGCAGGGTTTTTAAACACTTCCAAAATATTTTATGCTTTGATGTTATCCTATCTCCTACACCTTACTCTGAAATCATATGAGAACAACACATTAAACAAAGTGAACACTGAAACAGTCACTATGTTTACATTAATAACTCTGAAGGGTTAACACAATTTAAACGTTTACAGAGTCACTGCATTTGCAGACACCTATTTCTTTTAAAAATGGCTTCATTTCTCTAGTATGGCAATTTGAATTAATAGATTGCTCTGAAATAACTACCTTGCTTTTAAAATATATAATGAATGCTTCAGAAATTTATATGCATTAGAGATGATTCATTTTAACTTGGCATCACTTAAAGAGATAAAACAAAAATGATATTTAATACAATTTAAAATGTTATGTGTATGGAGTATAAGAAAATGTATAAAATTTTCTGCAGATGATAACAAAGATTATACACAATGTGTATATTTTTCCTAATTTGGAAAGCCAAATGTTTTACTTAGGGAATACCAAACAGAAATTATAAAGTAATTAACTGATCTTAATCTTACTTATGTTCTTCCCTGGTTAGTTATCAGCATGAAATATTCATAGGTGAAACATGGATTAAGTTGGTATGAAAAAAATCTGTTACACATATTAGGATTCCTTCTTAAATTCCTTATGTGTATCAAATAAGTCTATTTATCTTCACTTTTTTTAATTCTATTTTATTTTGTCTCAATACTATTCAGAAACCACATTTAAACAATATAGATAGTAAATAAATTCTGAGTTTAATGCAATTTATCTATTCTCCATCCACTCATGTTCATTAAATTGAGTGGTTTCATTATTTTTAAAATGGAGGAAATTTTTAGAAATAGGAAGTCTCGTTAGATTTTTCATTTAAGCATATGTTGAAATTCCCTGAAGGGAAGGATATCTAAGCCTCTACATCCTAGCTTCCATGTGCTTCAGAAAAAAAGTCCTGTTGGAAGAACATAGGCTGAAGTTGTGACAAAACAATTTTAATAAAATTATAACTTTGCCTCTAAAAATATTTCTTTGAAAATAATAAGGAAAAGCCAATAAATTAGAGTCATTTATGCAGAGAATCATGTTTCTATCGAGATAAAAGATAATTTACTGCTGAACATTAACTTTAAAAAAGTAATAGAGTAGAAACTCAAGGAAAATAATGTATCCATTTTGGAAATTCTAACATGGAAAAAATTATTTTCCCATTAAAATTTACTTAAAATTAAGCCTTTAATTTTTAGAAAATGATAGTTGAGGAAAAACATTAGTTATATCTTTAATGAAATGCATTAATTCTATGTTTAACAAAGATCCTATCTTGACTTGTATTTGCAAAGAGAAATAGATATGATGAAGGTATTAGGGAAATACATTTTTAATATTTCTATCTGAAATATGGCAGGAAATATTACAGACGAATATACCTTTGCTTCTCCCTTCCTTTAGAAGTTTTATATCCATTTCATTATTCTCTTTACACACACAAGATTGACCAAAGCCTGCATTCTATGTTTTCATTTGCATTTAGTTTTCTTCCTTTTTTGAACTTTTAGAAATATCTTTCTGATAAATGTCTTCTCTATGCTTTCAGGTATACTGATTTGATTTTAGTAACTACTTGTTTTTAGAACCATTTAATTCTGGAAGGTTCTGTAAAAACATGTTTATGCAACATGGCAATGAGATTTTACTTAATTTCCATTAAGTCCCTTAATTTTATTATATATTTACTCAAACTGAAAGACAGTATTTAGAAGACAGTTGGTTCTTTACAACTATAAAAAATGGGAATTGGGGTACAATGACTTCATATCTTACTGAAGCCTGAAAAAATATATCTTCACAAATCACAAACCATTTTGTTAGATATATAGTTTGTAAAGCTGTATGCCTAAGCCAACAGTAGAAATCTTTAGATACTGCCTATCAACTTCAAATGTCAATGAAGATTATTAGTAATAAATATCACGGAGAGCTCTAATTACCTCCAGCTGCTCTGCTGCTTTAGGGGAGATGTTCTATCCATTCAGGTCATGCTGTGTGACATATTCATTAAATATTTTCTGTGCTAATAAGAGTTTGTACAGTAAAGCAAACAAAGAAATAATACTTTATCAAGAAAAACAGCAAAAAACAGAGACCTTACTAAACCAAAGAATTGTTGTCTTAAAAAAATGTTGATTTACAACAACCATATTTGCTGGTATACCTCCTTTAATATTCTGTTTGGAAACAAATAAAGAGGAATTCATGTAACACTAAGGTCATTTTATTTGTCCTCCATCCCTTCAGAATAAGATATTACATTTTTGCAGACTTGAAAAGAAAAATCACTTTAACAAAATGAAAATGCGCCTCTAATGCCGTTGTCATCATATGATTGCTTTAAATATTTAGTATATGCAAAATGTTATTTATTCATATGGATATTTTTCACTTTCATGAAGTGAAAAACTCAAATACACCAATTCTTTTAGATATAAGAGTCTATCTGTTTCCCTAAAAGATAAATTGCTAGAAAAACAAACTGCATTTAAATTTTTGACTGCAAATTAGCTTAAGAATTTTTAAATCTCAAGGGTCTATTTCAATGTTTTTTATATTTTAACAAAAGAGAGGACTTCCCTGATCATGCAGTGGTTAAGAATCCACCTGCCAATGCAGGGGACACGGGTTCAAGCTCTGGTCTGGGAAGATCCCACATGCAGTGGAGCAACTAAGCCCACGCACCACAACTACTGAGCCTGCGCTCTACAGCCTGTGAGCCACAACTACTGAGGCCGCGTGCCACAACTACTGAAGCCTGCATGCCTAGAGCCTGTGCTCCGCAACAAGAGAAGCCATCGCAATGAGAAGCCCGTGCACCACAACGAAGAGTATAGCCCCCGCTCACCACAACTAGTGAAATCCCGTGCAGCAACAAAGACCCAACACAGCCAAAAATAAATAAATTTACAAAAAAAGAGCAAAAGCAAAGTATTCAAAAGTTATGTTTAAAAACCTTTAGAATTATATATTTGTTAGTAATATAATGAAAACAAATACCATGCTTTTTGGCCGCTGGATAAACTTAATCAGCAAACTAGAAAAGCACATCACGTTTGGAACACTGTCTATATCTTGGTGTGTTTTAAGCAACTGAGTATTCTGCTAATCATTTGGATTTCAGTTGGTTATTTTCTCACTGGTTCCATGTCTGCTATTTCCTTACACTAAGTCCTTCAAAACACTATGATTTTTTTTCATCCCATGACCCACTACTGCAGAATCCACAAACTCTCCAAATTCTCATTAAAAATAGCAACACTGAAAATATTGATGATTTCTACTAATATGGTTTTCTTAATTATCCTCTTTCTCCTGTTACACTTTCTGATCTACTTGTTTACTATATGAAAATATAGTATGTTTGAATAACTCTCTCCCCTGCTAGATTAAAAACAGCATACAGTCTGTATCTGACTTATTACCTGAAGTTAAACAGTGTTCTAAGACACAGTATGAAAATGAACTGAGTCACTATTAAGCAATTTTAACTTTGCATTAGCTTATTTGAATATCTCATCAACCTAGATCTAACTTAAACCTCCAGATCATTTTTTCAAATAAATTATGATAAAACATATTCCTTAATACTAAAATATTTATATAAAATATAAAATATTACTGAAACCACTAGGTGGAGATTTGGGGGTACCTGAGGACCTCCGATTCTTCATGTCTCAGCACAGAAAGAATTCAGCGAGAGGCAATGATAGAAAAGAAGTGATAGGATAGAATAGATAGAATAGGATGCTTGTGAGGATTACAAGTGGGTGTGCGAGAGGGTGCCATGCACTGAGAACTTAGTGGGCTACAGTTTTATAATCAAAGGAAAAGTGGGGAGGGGGAAAAGACCACCTTCTTCCTCATTCTTGAGTAGATGTCATGATTCCATCATCAGTTCCTCCTCCATGTTGGGCAGGGAAGTTTTCTTGTCTCTACATGGTCAACCCAGGACTGTCATGGCAAAACGGATATGAGCAAAATGGTTTTAACATTTCTATCTATGCTTATTTGTGCTCAATTCAGCCACTCAAGATATTTTTTCATTAAACACATTAGCTTTCCAACTAATTTTGAGCCATATGGGATTTTAATCAGTATGCTTTTTCTATCTGAAATAGATGCATAACTATTGAGTGCTTAGCTTGGAGTGAATGTTTTAGATTGCTTTAAGTACCAACACCATAATCTCTTTGTTTAAACATGTTGGTATCCAGGGGTCCTATTTGGGCTTATAACTGACTCTGGACAACTTATGCTAATAGGGCAACAAAATTATTCTCATAGAGTTCAAGAGCCCTGTGGCTCCCCTAGCCACTAGGCTCTGCTATATAGCTTTTAGGCTGAAAACTCACTCTCTGATCAATCTCATGAACTTGCCTTAAGGCACTCAACACATAACTCCTGGACTTTCCTTCTAACCCCCAATACACACACACACACACACACACACACACACACACACACACACAGGTGCCTGTGTATGCACAGCTATCCTTTTGTTTTTCCTCCAATAATACTGCATTAGCCTTCCACAGTACCAGAAAGCATTTATATTTACTCATCAATTAAATCAGATCCCAAATCATCAGCCAGAGAAAATTACCTTCTCTATTCTTTGAAGATGAGGACTATATTTTGGAAAAATGTCATGTGTTCCAGCATAACTATAACAAAAAGGAACTAGAAATACACATCTTTAAAAGTACCACATATAAAATAAATTAGTTATAGAAGCTTTAATGAATTTAATGAAGGTTTAATGGATTATGGGTATTTGGTTGATTTTAATACCATGACTTTTGCATAAGATTTAGATGCAATGTGTAGGCACTGCTAACATGTAAGGAGCTCAACTAAAGCTCACTGTGAATATCAGTATGTAATCTTTGAAAATTTGGGGATAAACAAAAATGAACTGCTTTTGTATGTATATATGAGTGTGCACAAAATGTTTTTGAGAAGAATACACAATGGACATGAAAAGCAGTTACCTCTGGGGACAAATCACTAGTGATCTTTAGGGTAAGGGGAGTCAAGATTTTAACTTTTAACTTTCTATGTGTAGTGGGCTGAATAATGGCCCACCAAAAATAATGGCTCAACTAAAGCTCACTTTTTTCTTTGAAAATATTTATTCTCCAGTTTATAAAGTCGACTGGAATGAAGGAGACTTTTCCACTACTTTTATTTATCTAAAATGCTATTCACCTCTTAAATGAAAAGAATATGAAGTAAGTTATACTCTACAAAGGAGTTTAAATAATTGCTTAGGATTTTAATTACTAGTTGAAAGTGTAACTGAAGACAAATAATGATAAAAGGCAGTCATTATTATTATTATTTTTTTTTTTTTTTGCGGTACGCGGGCCTCTCACTGTGTGGCCTCTCCCATTGCGGAGCACAGGCTCGGGACGCGCAGGCTCAGCGGCCATGGCTCACGGGCCCAGCCGCTCTGTGGCAAGTGGGATCTTCCCAGACTGGGGCACGAACCCGCGTCCCCTGCATCGGCAGGCGGACTCTCAACCACTGAGCCACCAGGGGAAGCCCGGCAGTCATTATTTTTAAATGAAAGCTTAATGTTTTATTTTATTAACTGATACTTGAATAGTAATAGTAGTAATATATATATACATATATATGTACCATTTATTCAGCCTAATATAAAAAGAGACATTATATTCTAAATTAATTTATTTAGAATCAGAAGAGTTTTTTCAGGAAATTCATATTTTAAATAAAATCACTATTTTACTGATGTGGGCCCTCTCGTAACATAACCTCTGACCAAGTGATCCATTTTATGCTGAAGGAGGTGGCCTGAATGGCAAATGACCTTAGAATCCACTGTTTTTCTCATATACCACATCACCCAGAAGTACATGACCTGACAGAACACTGGAATGGCCAACAAAAGGCTCAGCTCTAACTCCTCTAGGCTTGGAGTACAGTTTTGCAAGATACAGTATATACACTGAGACAAAGGATGATATACTGTGTGGAAGTAGGACTGACCTTCTCACCATAATTCCCACTGGTCCATTTGCAAAGTTGTGTTTTTCATTTCTACTGGAGGCTATATAAACTAGAGTGGTGTTCAGTAAATATTGACTTTCTCAACACCTCCACACTCACCCGCCATAGGAGAGTATATTCTTCTGCTCTACTGATGTTGGACTTGGCAATGTAATGTGCTTAGCTCTTTGGGGCATATCTTTCCAAATTTTGACTTTGGGCTCAGACAAGTGACTAGCTTTGGCCAGTGGTACAGTAGCATAGATGACACAAGCAAAAGCTTATTAAGCACAGTAGGGCATTGTAAGGGCATATTTAAGGGCATATTAAGCCCTACTATGTTTCTGCCATTACCATGAGAAGAATATGCCCAGGGAGCCTACTAATCCCAGAACAAGAAACACATAGAGCAGCACCAACTCAGCCAACCAGCAGACTCTTAGCTTAAAGCACAGCTTTCCCAATAGGTCTGTGAGTAAGATAATAGATGTTTGTTGTTAGAGGTTTAAAATAGATAAATAAAATAACCTCCTCAGGTTATCTATACACTCTATCCTAGTTATTGTGACACCAACCTACATTCAAAAATTCATATAATGGATGAAAATTTCTGAAGGGCAAAGTCTATTTCTTGTTTTTTTTCTACTTTATTTTCTATTACACTCTTGGGGATATTAGGAAAAAATGTGTAATTATAGATTTCCTATATTTAGCAAAAACATGAGAACTCAGCTAAACATATTAAAATACTAAATACAAGAGGAGATATTATGCTGACTTTTTTCCCTGATTTTAAAGTATATTCATTGTTCCTGTAAAACATCAGGCAACTTTAAAAGTGTTATTATAGCTGACCCAGTAAATACCAAATATTCACATTAAAGTAAGTACTGAAGAATTCATGAGTGGCTAACAACCTACTGTGAAGTTTATTTTTTGTGTCTTTTTTTTTCCTCCAAGGAAGAAAACAGAAATAATCAATTTAATTATGTGTGCTTGTAGTTTTCCCTTTGTTATCTGGGGAAGAACATTGTTATCTGTGACTTATTCAACCTACTACAAAATGTGCAAGCAAATTTCAGACACTATTTTGTAATGTAAAGTAGGGAAGTTTAAGCTGTCACAGCCCATGACAGATATTTAAAACTTCTTTTGCTAGTTCTAACTCTGTTCTAAACATCTTCAGAAAGTTGACATTTCTGAACAGACTATTTCTTGATTCTGACCAGCAAGAATATTTACTAGGATAATTTATTCCTTATTAAATAAAAAAATATAGGCTAAAATTGAAATGACTAGAAAAAGTAACTTCTGCAATTAATGTAGCATACTTACATTTAAATGCCAAAATTTTTAAAAAGTGCTACATACTGAATATAATTAGGCTAAACCTAACTCCAAGGCTAATAATGTATAATATCAATCAACCAGCCTTTCTCCCTACCTCCAAGGAATTGATCTATCATTAAACCTAATATATACTATTTCATGTAGAAAAAACATCAATATCATCTATTTCTGTTTCACCTATATGGAAAGGAAAAAAAACCATAACAACTTTGCATATACCGTCATTTAGCCAATAAATTGAATTTAAATTATATGTTGATTAGGAAACTAAATTCCCACAAGGAATGTTTTGTTACAATACCTCCAAGTGTCTTCTTATATTAAAATTCTTAAGAAATGAAATTCTCAGAAATAAAATAGAAAATCCAATGATTTTAACTCAATATTTATTACATAACTCATGTTAAAAGTCATGGACTAATTATTTACCCCAGGTATTTTATTGTGAATTACATAAAAGCATGATATATAGTATGTTACCACATATAAAATATATAATATACAGTAATGAAATAAAATATAGTAATAAAAACTGTGCTTTTTTAAAATTTTTAATATTAAAATATTTTATCCAAATTCACTTTTTTATTTATCCATAAAATATAAGTGCAAATTTTCTGTTTGTATTTATTTATGTATCTGACACAACAGTGGTCTAATTCAACACCTTTAAATTTTAGTGGTGATGATTCAATGCCATTCCTACATCTGCCAAGACGAGTTGGTTGTTTCTGGCTCTGAAGGAATAAAAATTTAGTCTAGACTCTTAAAAAGAGGTGTTTTTTTTTTTATTCCAAAAGAATTGATAATGACCTGTTCTTTTGAGGAAATATATCAGATAATTAAGAATATGGAAACAGTATACAGGAAATACAGATACAGAAAAAAAATTGGGAAAATAAACCATTCCAAAAATAGCAAGTATAACAGTCACCTAATATGTTGAAGAGCTTATGAAAGAGATAGTAATCATTCTTTTTTTTTTTTTTGATGGTAATCATTCTTAAATGTGATATCAACCAACAGACCAAGCCAGGGGGCAGAGCCTTTGGAGAGGAGAGCACATATGACATCTAAGATAGCAGTTTGAGGGAGAGCTCCAAAGTATACTCAAGTCAAATCAATCCTTCTACAGAAAGACAGCTCCATAAAAGCAAAAATGTTTACTCTGTTGTTCAGAATCATATTCCCAGTGCCTAGAACCCTGTTTGGCATATGGTTAGCACTTGATAAATAGTAAAGTAATGAATGAATGAATGAACAACTTGAATAGAAGCCATTTATAAGTTAGACAAAGAGGCAAAAATAAAAATTTCAAAAGGCAGGAATGGTGTCCCAAACTTGTATGGTTAAAGGGACAAATGGTATAAGAAGTCAAAATGGTATTTTTAAAGTACAGTACACAAATCCCCAAGGAATCTGCAGTATTCCTTGGAGAAACAACTGATTCCAGGCAGGTCTGGTAGAAAAGGCACAAGCTGTGAATAGGATATTGTGCAAACAACAATGTAAATGAAGTGATAAATAGATCATTTTAGTAATGTCAAAAATATCAGGGGTCAAATTAAAGAGATTCCAAGCAGCCAATAATGAGATATTTGTGGATGAAATCATAGAACATCTAAAATTGGGTTCAAAATAATCCATTGGACAGGGGGTATTAGTAGATGAAACAATCAATTCTGAGTTGATAAGTGGAATCAAGGTGATGATTCCTTGATGGTTCATTATACCAGAGACTACATTTTTGTAAGTGTGAAAATTTTCCCTTAAAAAAACTGACTGGATACTTGAAGTGCTGTGAATCCTGATACAGAGGTAACCTTTTGCAAAGGTTACATTGTTTTAAAAGAATGGCACTTCTGGGACTTCCCTGGAGGTTCAGTGGTTAGGACTTCGTCTTCCAATGCAGGGGGTGCAGGTTTGATCCCTGGTAGGGGAGCTGAGATCCCACATGCCTCCCGGCCAAAGAGCCAAAAGATAAAATGGAAGCAATATTGTAACAAATTCAATACTTAAAAAAAAATGGTCCACATCAAAAAAAAAAAAAAAAAAAATCTTTAAAAAATAAATAAATAAAAATATAAGAACGGCACTTCTTTTGTCATCAGTGTATGCATTCTTAAGTAAATGTTTAAAAAATTTAAAGACATGGAATTAAAAATCGGTACTAACATACTGTTTTTGTCTTTCTGAAATCCTGATCGTTTTTTTAATAAAATGATTTCTGTTTCTTGGACATAAGGAGGCATGCATCTCAAGCTAGGTCAAGCAGACAACACCTCTAGAATGTGTGCCACAATTTTTGACTAAGATTAAGCCTGAAAAACTGATCATGTGATTATAAAGTTACTAGTGGCCATCATGTCCCACTATTCGCAAGATTCTGTCTAAGAAATGAAGAGATGGACTGGCATCAGAAGCCTCTTGAACATTTAGATTCAGCCATACGTAAATACCACTGTGAAGTCCCTTATTTTTTTAAGTTGTTTTAAATTAAAATTCTCTCACTTTCTACCTAAAATATATTAACCAAGATAGGGCCAATATGCCTAAATATAGAATCAGTTGATAATTAAATTATTTTAGATAGTTCTTATAAATCAACTACCAGTAAACTCAGAAATACTGAGCAAGTAAAGACTAAAAAGAGCTCTAAAACACATCAAAGAAGGCAGAAAAATTAAAACAATGATAAGTAAAACTAGAAAGAACACTCTTGACCAGAATAAATATAACTTATTAGCCAGACTAACAAAACCTTTTTCTCAATTCTGTGGGGAGGAGGAGGTGAGAGTTTAATATCAGAATCATAGTTCAAAATCAATGTATTTTAATTTCTTTGTAGTCTCAGGGTATATTCAATTTAAATATAAAAACAATTTATAAGTCATTGTTTTTAATGGACATAGTCACTCTTTTGCTCTTCTTTTTAATGTCCAGTTTAAGAACAAAACAAAAAGAACTTCCAGTTAATTTTATACATAAAATGTCTGGATTTTTAGGATATCATTTCATAAAGAATCAGAATTTTGGTGCTAAAATGAGGTAAACCCATGCAAATATCATACATTAAGGAATGATACCTTAGTTATGCTATGAAATATAGTAAACATAGAGCCCACTACCAGTTACATTAGAAGGCAAGGAATGATCTGTCTGAATAAGTAACATTTCAAAGAATAGATAATTTTACTCAGGTTGCTTTGTGGATATTTGTTTGTTTTATTCCAATAGTATTCAATATTTAATCAGAATAAAAGGAAAATAAATGCTTCTGAAAGAAATACTGTTTCAAGCATAAAGCTGTCAATAGAAATGTATTTCTACTCCAAATAAAAATGTATTTATATTTTACTTAGTTTTATATTCATGGAAATTCTCATTTCCATTTGTAGAGATAAGCAAACCTAAACTTCAGTCAGTTTTCTGCATTTCCCACCTATTTCAATCAAAAGTAAGCTAAGGTGTTTTTATTGTTTCTTCAAAGTCGTTCAAGTTATAAGCAGGTTTTTAAATTTATCTTTCTAACAGTCTCATTTTAATTGATTATTGTGTATGGATACTTCATTTAATATTTAAAGTGAAGCCTCCAGGATTATTTAGGGCCACAGAAGTGCACTCCATCAGGAATAAATAGCCCGTCGAGTGGCCCTAAGCCGGGAAAGGGCTTGGTATACTTTTTGAATAAGAAAAAGGCCAGGGTGACACTGGCTATTAAAGAACAAGTGGTCTCTAGCTGGCCTGGTTGGCAGCCCCAGACCAAATAGAACTCTGTGTGCTACAGTAGGGAGCTTTGATCTTATTCTGAATGGAAAACGCCTGAACATAAAGTAGGTAGTTGGCTTAGGGTAGGGGAGTGTTTGTTGATGGTGCTGTTGCATAATGTGATTTACATTGTAAAATTATCACTTGGCTATTGAGGGAGAACATACTGGAGTTTAGAATTCCAGTGATTATTCCTTGTATATTTTATCTATAAAAACAAATATCAGAACTTCTTAAAAAATTAAGGTGACTCTTTCTCAAGATTAATATAATTACATATACTCCTTTAAAGTAGCATCATTAGATTAGATTAATATTCTGCTATTCAAGTATTCCATGTCCCTGACAAATGCATAGTAAACTATTAAACTTACAGCCTACAGATAAAAGCACAACCTTTAAAAAAAAATACTGCCTTTGCATCTCTCCTATTTACTTATGTACTTAGTATTTCGATTATTGTAACGACATATTTCTTGTCACCACGGGGGAGGGGGATTGCTACTGGAATCAAGTGGGTGCCAAACACCATATGATGCATAGGGAACCTGCCCACAACAAAGAATATTCTAGCCCCAAATACCAACAGCATTGAATCTGAGAAATCCAGGTCTACCAGGACTATGCCAGTAACATAAAATAAACTGGGGCCGGCAACATATAACTTCTCCCTCTAAATATACTATTAAAAATTCGAAGATGCATTCACGACGATAAATGGCAACTGAAGTAACTTCAGCAAAATGGCAGGATAAGAGGTCCTCTGCTCTAGTCCTTCTCACAGAAACACCAATTAAGCAACTATCCATGAAGAATACCTTCGTGAGAATTTTGACACAGAATTCAGGGGAAAGTTTACAGGTCACCCATGGACTAAATCAAACCAAACAAAAATCTGAGAAAAAATATGCAGTAAAAGGGTAAGAAGAACAGCTGCATTTTATCGGCATCACCCCGCCCCCAAGCTGCCACAGCTAGGCAAAGAGAGACCAAGGTGGATGTCCAACGTCCTCAGTCACTTGGGCGCCGCCAAAGACGCCCACTCCGCCTCAACTCACACAGAACACTGGGGGAACCAGGCATGGTTAGACCACTTGGGGACAGCTAGGAATAGGAACACGGTCTTCGACGGCCAGTGCACGCAAATCCCAGCAATGACTCCTCGCCATCCACCCCTCACAGCAGCCACACATGCTTCCCGGCCCAGACCCAGTGAGGAGCTCATCCTGAGCCTCGCCCCACCACAGAGCTATTGGGACCGGCCACACGCAAATGAAGAGCTGACTCCAACCTGTCTCAGGCGCACGGCTCCCGCAGCGGTCCTGTCCGGAGCTTCTCACCACCTCCCAGCCCTGGAGCCTGTTAGGAGAGGGTCCGCGCTGTAAAGGCCTGCTAGCGACTGCCAGACCGCCAGGCGCGGCCCACAGCCTCCCCATCGCGCAGCTCTGACTACTGGCCACGCCCATCCCGGAAGCCCCATCAGGCACCGCCCCATCACGGAATCCCGCAGTGTTCTGGACGGCCTGCTTCCCTTGACCGCGGTGCGGCGACCCACCAGTGGCCTGGCCAGAATGCAGAGCCCTGCTAGACAGCTGTGACCAGTACAGGGTACTAGCAGTGGACCCTGCCCCACTGTGGACCTTGCACACCCCAACAGTGACCCCTGGTAACAAGTCTCTCAAAAGGGCAGAGACGTGTCAGCAGGCCCTGACGAATCTCCCAGTTCTGTCAGGCAGACCCTCCGGAGTGGAACCGAGCAAAGGGCACCACCTCACCATGGACGCTGCAAACTGATCTGCCCAGAATTATGGCCTGGCCTGAAGTCTGTCCACACCATCAAGAACTTCCCAGGTGAAATTTGAAACTGGTACCTGAACATGGAGGGCAGGGAGCGACGGAAAAAAGAGGCCGACCACTCCAGATTGGTAGGTGGCAATTTTAATAAGCAAGGAACTTAAATACAAGGCTTCTCTAGGATGGTGGCAAGACAAGTAGCTCTGCACACCAGTCCGCCAGAATTTTGAAAGACTGCATAGAGGTCTTAACCGGGTTCACTCACGTATCCGTTCCAGATGTCTCAGTGGCTGTGTCCTTGCGGCAGCTTCTAGCGTGGGGGGAGGCAAGCAGCATGCACATTCCACGGACAGGGGAGGGGGTGGTGAGCCTCCAATTGCCCGGGTCTAGCTTATGAGTCAACTTTCGGTCAGGTCCTGTCGATGACCTCCCTCAGCACTCCACTCCTCGTCAGGACCAGCTCTTGCAATCTTATATGCTCCCTCTTGCGCAGTAGGCCCTGGGTTTCACTATCGTGAAGGTGATTTGTTTGGCTGCTGTCTGGCTGCAGTGGGGGCAGATACCACATAGACAGCAAAGTTTAGGCACGAGCAAGAGAAAAGGCAGATTAAGATAATGATTCACAAAATAAGTAACATTTTTTCCCCCAGGAGACCTATGATCCAAACCCCTGATCTGTTAATTACCCTAGGCTGGGAGTCAGATCACTCAGGGCTTCACTTTTGTGTCCTTATGTGATTTAATAAAGGTGATACATTAGCAGACTCATCAGGTATGAACACACACACTGTGTTTGAATAATTGCACAAATGCCTCCTTGCAAAGCAGTGATAATGTCCACAACCATCCTATTTTAGAGGACAGCTTTTATTATTAGAGACATTTTAGTGTTCAGTAAGGATAGACTTTGTTGGCTATCACTTAAGGCTTGCTGGGTTAATGTAGTAATGGCTTCTATGTGTTCTATAAAGTCCTCCAGGCCAATGAAGGGAACAAAGATAGTGGTCAAATGATTGTTTCAGGGAAAACAGATCGTGCCCATCTGCCGTTGAGGAGAGGGAGGTTGGCAATTGTTACCATGGGGGAGGAATTCTTCTCTGTGCTTAAGGAAAAGCCAGGGTGCAGAAGCCTCAACACCTAGGTGGAAGCCAAGGCCAAAGTTTTGTGTCACAAAATCACTGGTTACCATTCAGGGCTGCCCAGTAAATACCTGGGCAGCATGACCAGTCAGTGCCAAACCAGTCACTGTCCTTTAATATGACAGGATGACTGTACATTTCTGGTCATATTCATCTCATATTCTTGATCTAATTGGGTGAGTTTGTTTAGAGTCATTTTTTTGTTCCCACAATAGGGATGCATGAGTGCTCAGATGTCTATAACCCGGGATAAGGCACATGAACTTAGCCCAAACCTGAGTATAGCCACAGATGGCTCTGATGGTGGTATTTTTAGGTTTCTTCAGGTTAGCAGTTTGATGGGCTGCCTGTATAGTCTGATTGAGAGATAAAGAATAGCCATAGCCACAGTGTGTGCCACAGGCCAGGTTTCTGAATCAGTGTTGGTAATTGAATTAGGAGTACTAGTCACAGCTGTTCTTCCTTAATGTACTGTTTTAGGGCCTTCTAATTCCCTCCCTGGAGTGGTGATACCCACTGTGGCAATCCTGACAAGCTAGGGAGGGGCAGCTGCCCACATACCCAGCAGGTGGATTGATTCATTTGCTGAGCATACAAGTGGGCCCACTGTAGAAAGGTTTTTTCATTGGATGCCCATCTCCTAACCGGACACCACAGAAGCAGTAGAAGTCTAAGATCAAAAAGACAGATATGTAGTAGGAACTTGTATGATAAGTTCTTCTCCTTCTGTAAGAAATACACTTGTGACCTGATCCTTAAATGTTAATGTGGCTGCAGCTTTAGGAATTAGACCTAGTTGTGCATACCATATGTGTTGGCTAGGGGAGGCAGTACCGTCGGGCATGAGGAGATGAACTGGCGGCAGGATATGCCAGACCAGGACCCCTACCTTCTCTCCACTTTCAGTGGAGATTATAAGTGGTTCCCCCTCATCCAGGGGTAGGGAATAACTCACTCATCCCAGTGGAATGTACCATTGCAAATTCCAGTAGTTGAAGACTTTCCCAGGCGTAATGGGATTTGGCGTTCTCGGCAGCATAACGCATTGGTGCACGGTGAGAGGGCAGTGGTTGTTTCCTGTGACTTGGTGTTTGGTGTCTCAGCAGTGGTTGCAGTCTGACATATGGGGCAACAGGCCATACGTGCTGATCATTTAAATGTATTAAAACTTGGTATAGTAAATTAGTCCACCCAGCCAAGGTGGTTTAACCAGTTTAGTTATATAATATGCTGCTTTAATATTCCATAGACCACTAACCCTGTGGCTTGCAGGTATATAGGAGAGATGGAACCTTCATTCAATGTCATGTTTTCTGACCAGTCTTGCACATCATGACCTTTGAAATATGACCCCTGATCACTGCTATTTAATGAGGGTATTCATACATGATACTCAGCTTCTTTAATCCCCTAATGGTGGCAGCTTGGTTTGCAAGGCAACTGGGAATGCTTGGGTTAGGCCAGATACACTATCCATACAAACCAGGGCATATTTGGAGCCCTCACTCAGAGGTCAATATAATCAATTTGCCAATCTATCACTTGTTGGGAACTTCATTGGATGACCCCACATTCCTTTGGAAGTTGCCTTGGGCATTGTTTAAAATACAGAGGACATGCTGTTACTGCATTAACAAAGTTGTATTTTCAAGGGCAGTCTGGCATCCTTGGCAATATGCCATCCCACCTGGACATTATGGTGGCCTCTTTTATGGATCCATTCTGCTGTATCTATTGAAGGGTCTATTGCTAAGGCTTGTTACCTGAGCTAAGGCATCAGCTTCCTGATTGCTGGCGGATGTCAGCTCCTTATGAACCCATATGTGGAAGACAGTAAGGACTGCTGCAGGCTCTTTCAAGCAAACCCAAATGTCTGTTCATATATCCTGACTTCACAAGGACTTATTCATAATCATCCACCCCCTGGCTTCCCATTGTCCAAGCCAGGGATCCCCAACCCCCAGGCCACGGACCAGTAGCTGTCCGCAGCCTGTTATGAACAGAGCCTCACAGCAGGAGGTGAGCGGTGGGCAAGCAAGTGAAGCTTCACCTGCCGCTCCCCATCGCTCACATTACTGCCTGAACCATCCCCCCGCCCCCGTCCTTGGAAAAATTGTCTTCCATGAAACCGATCCCTGGTGTCAAAAAGGCTGGGGACTGCTGGTCCAAGCCATAGAATTTATCCCTTTAGAGCAGCCCAGCTGTCAGTGCAAAGGGAGTGATTATGGCCAGGGTTTATAAGTGTTCACCAGCCTAACCACTCTGAGTTGAGCCCACCAGCTGCTGAGCCTTGTTCCTGTTCCCAATCCAGATGGTGTCAGTGTTAGGCTGAATAGCTACGGCAGTCCATGTGAATAGAATGCCAAACTAGATATAGCAGTATA
>NW_006796856.1:153170-227412 GCF_000442215.2 Lipotes vexillifer | reverse complement strand
AGGAATTTTCCCCAGTCCTTTTCTGCAGGCCACAGGGGTCACCATAAAATAGGGGCAGGGGTATTTGTAAGATCTACATATTCTATAGGGCCTAGTAGCACCTGCAATTCTAGAGACAGTGGACAGCATGCTCCTTTGCTGCAAATAGGCTGCCACTTAGTCAAAGTGGGAGTTTGAGCCGTGGTGGAGGTAGGTCCATGGGACATATTCTCAACCTGCCCCTTGACAGGAAGGGAAGTTCTTATCATGACATGGTCTTCCTTTGTGAGAGGCTCTTCCTGGAGGAGCAGTGTGTGCATTGCCAGGAGCTGTTTCTCTAAGGGGTATATCAGCTTTCTGCTCCCTTCCAGAGCTGGGACCAAAATCCTAGGAGTACCTTCTTGTGTTGTCTCCGCCACAGTTCCCAACTCATAGCTTCCAGAGTCACAGATACATCTGTGTCAAATGGTAGCCCTGTTTGGGAGATGCCCAGGGCTTTAATCTGCTTCGGTAGTAATTTTGACTTCTTAAAGGCAACTTGCTGCTCTGATCTCCAGTCCCACACTTCACAAGGCAGTATAAGGGATGGAGGCACTGTGCCAGGTGGGGAATAATAGTCTTCCAAAACCCCTAAATCACTACAGCGGCTTGTATCTCTTTCACATTCTTAGGGTTTGGATAGGCTTTCACTTTATCAGCCACAGCTTCTGGGACAGTGCACATCTTACTTGACCAAACAGCTCCCCAAAACTTTATGGCAGTGCTTGGATACTGAGGGGCCAGAAAACTTCTGAGGGTTACCATGAACTAGAGTAAATTCGGCTCCAGTATCAACCAAAGCCATCACTTCTTGTTTATTTCTGGAGAACCAGTGAATACAGAGCTCAACTTGGGGCCTCTGATCACCTCCAGTGGCTCTCACCTGCAGGCAATCATGGCTTTTATCTTTTACCTGGGACATGGGAGGCCCCCACCCTGAATACGACTGTATTTGAAGTCTCTGCTGGAATGGTAGGGGCATCAGGATGGTAGGGTGAAGTGGAGCAGCTCTGAAGTATTCTTCAGATTTTAGAGATAACAAAAATGTATTTGTGATGTCTTAATTTTTAAATGTCACCATCAAAACCACACTTTTTAAAAAACATGATATAGTATGGCAAAGTATGGTACAAGTAAATTATGTATAGGCTTAATTCAGCAGAACTTAGTAATGTGGAGGTCTTTGATGACTACCAAAAACAGTTTCAGTGTTGTATTGGGACTAAGACCTACTTGAAGTTGTTTGGGAATCATAGGGAGGTGAGAATGCAGATTAACTTACTATAGATATCCTTTTTGAAAAATTTTGATGTGAAGAGGAAATGAATAATGAATTCATAGCTGAAAAAGTGTATGGATTCAAATTTGGAATAAATAAATAAATATATTTGAGATGAAATTGGAGATCCTATTTGTATGCTCATAAGAATGATTTAGTAGAGATATAGATACAGAAATTGATAATGTATCAGACAAAAGCACTAATTGCAATAATGAGATCTTAAAAAGAGAAATATAGAATCCAGAGCAAAAATGAGGCCTTGATCTAGAGAGAAATTTAAAATTCAGACTAATAATAGTTAAGAAAATAGATAGCAGGTACAGGAAAGATCATATATTTGGAGGTGAGATGAAAATATGCCTGTTTCTTTTTAGGTCAGAGTAGCATGTATTGGCTACATATTACTTAAATATATATACCAGTTGTCCAGATATTCTGATAATTACACTAGATGCTTGAAGAAATAAGTATTCTGTGTACACTGAATTACTCTGTATTATATAGACATTACTGCCACTATCAGTATGATGTGTATAAGTTGTTTTTAATATTTAAAGTACATGTCATAGTTTCATGGACAAGTTTATCAATACTTATGGTATCCAGTATCATCCACAACAAATCCAGTCATCATTAATTTTACATGTGTAACTATATTTTGCTATGGATGACTGCAAAATTGTTCACATACAGAAAAATCTCCCTAAGGATATAAGTACATAATATAAGAGATGATAGATAGATAGATAGATAGGGGTGATATATTATAGATATATTTACATATTTATATATAAATGTAATAATGTTATAAATCAATCATTTGAAAAAACAAAGCAACTAGAGAAAGAAAAAATTAAGTAAACTTGAAATGAATAGATATGTAGTATTGGGTTATAAATAATGTTGTAGACAACAGCATACAATTTAATTTTTGAAACATTATTTCAACAAAAATACCCCTTGAATTTCTTGCTATTTTCCTTAGCAGTTGATTTTGCACAGCTACATGCCATTAATGCTTTGATCTGCTAATCAACCAAAATGATAACTTGAACCAGAAAAACTTGCTTCCAATTATCAGCAATAATAGAATTGTTATCAATTCTGATATGTGACAATTTCATAGCTACAACTATTTCTAAGACCGATAAAACCATTTAACTTCCAATATAAGAATTTTCCAAACTGTGTTCGCAATCATACTCATATCCATCAAAATGTTAATAGTTCTTTTTCAGAATGCTTCCATTGCCTAATAAAATTCAGTAGTAAATATTTTTACCTTTCCAGACATTGTCAGTTCAAATTAGTGTATTAAAAATATGATAAACCCTGCAGTAAATAAAAGTTACTGTTTACTATATTGTATTAAAATGTGTTTGGTGACAGCAGCCTTATTTATCCTCAAAGGTAACCTACCTTCTCAATATTCCTTGAGAAATGAGACATTACTCTTTAGGCATCAGGATAGAAAATGCTATTTTAGGATATTCACTATGGCTTCATTTTTAAGGGGAAGAAAAACAGATTTTATAAATATACCTATTAAAAAAGAGCAAAGTTGTGTTTGTGTGTGTTTATGTCTGTAATTATTTTAATGATGTTCTTCTCTTCCCTGGGGAGCCAACATCATAATAATGATAAGGGTTTTTACTAAAAAACATGTGACATAACCCTTAATGTGAAATAACTTATTTTTAAAATCAATTCCACCACTCTACCATAAGTTACTTTCTCCCTAGTCTCCCAGGATCAGAAGCTTTTCTTCCCTCCCTATTCTGCAATTGGATTTGATAAAGAACAAGCAGAATTTTGACAAACTCCAATAGCCAGGACATAGAGGAGTAAGGAAAGTCAAGTAGAAGGGAAAATTTTAAAAGGATTTTGTTTTCTGGACATTATTCATTTAACTTGATTGAAAATTAAATAAGAAAGTCAGTAACAACAACCACATAAAAAGAGATCTTATGATCACCTAGTTGGTTGTACACAATCATCTTAGTCAAGCATTTTGTAACATAAAGGCCCCATCCAGTGGTAAGCTGGACTGGCTCATACCAGCTCCCATCATGTGCCTCTCTTCCCAACTTCATGTTCAGTGACATCACTTGAGTAGCTTGAAATTAGCAACGGATGTCAGCGAAGGCTACAAATCAGAACTTTTTAAATCTACATCATTGGTTTTACTGGTAATAGAGGAATATTTTAATTGCTCTTAAACAGTGGTTCTGAAAGTAAGGTCCCTAGGATAACAGTATAAGTTTCAGTGAGAAGTTGTTAAATATGCATATTTTTGGATTCCATCCCATATCTACTGACTCAGGATATCTGGAAAGGGTCCAACTATCTGTGTTTTTCTTTTCTTAAATTAAGGTGTAGTTGATTTACAATATTATATGTTTAGTTGTATAAGAGAATAATTCACAATTTTTAAAGGTTAAACTCCATTTATAATTATAAAATATTGGCTATATTCCATGTGCTGTACCGTATATCCTTGTAGCTTATTTATTTTGTAGTAATTTGTACCTCTTAAGCCCCCAACCCTATTCTGTCCCTGCCCCCTTTCTTCTCCCCACTGGTAACCAATAGTTTGTTGTCCATATTTGTGAGTCTGTTTCTTTTTCATTGTATTCACTAGTTTGTTTTATTTTTTAGATTCCACATACAAATGATATCATAAAGTATTTGTCTTTCACTTCCTGAGTTATTTCACTAAGCAAAATAGTGTCCAAGTCTATCCTTGTTGCAGATGGCAAAATTTCATTCTTTTTTTTTATAACTGAGTAGTATTCCATTGTAAATATTTACCACAACTTCTTTAACCTTCATCTATTGATAGACACAGGTTGCTTTCGTATCTTGGCTATTGCAAATAGTGCTGCAATAAACATTGGGGTGCATGTATCTTTTTGAATTAATGTTTTTTGTTTTCTTTGGATATATACCCAAGAGTAGAATTGCTGAATCATAAGGTAGTTCTATTTTTATTTTTTTGAGGAACCTCCATACTGCTTTCCACAGTGGTTGCACTAACTTACATTTCCACCAACAATGTGCAGTGGTTCCCTTTTATCCACATTCTTGCCAACATTTATTATTTGTGGTCTTTTTGATGATAGCCATCCTGACAGGTGTGAGGTGATACCTCAATGTGGTTTTGATTTACATTTGTCTGATGATTAACCACATTGAGCATCTTTTCACATGTCTATTGGCCATCTAAATGTCTTCTTCAGAAAATTGTATATTTAGGTCTTCTGCCCATTTTTAATCAGGTTGTTTGTTTTTCTGATGTTGATTTGTATGGGCTGTTTATATAATTTGGATATTAACCCCATAGTGGTCATATCATTTGCAAATATATTCTCCCATTCAATAGGTGTCTTTTCATTTTGTCCATGGTTTCCTTTGCTGGCCAAAAGCTTTTAAGGTCAGTTAGGTCCCATTGGTTTATCTTTGCTTTTGTTTCCCTTGCCTTACAAGATGGATCCAAAAAAAAATTGCTATGATTATGTCAAAGAGTATTCTGCTTGTGTTTTCTTCTAGGAGTATTACAGTTCCTGGTTTTACATTTAGGTCTTTAAAATCCATTTTGAGTTTATTTTTGTATATGTGTGAGAAAATGTTCTAATTTTATTCTTTTACATGTAGCTGTACAGTTTTCCCACCACCACTATTGAAGAGATTGTCTTTTCTCCATTGTATATTCTAGATTAATTGACCATAAGTGTGTGGGTTTACTTCTGGGCTCCTATTCTACTCCATTGATCAATGTGTCTGTTTTTGTACTGATTTGATTACTGTAGCTTTGTGATATAGTTTGAAGGCAGGGAGTGTGATTCCTCCAGCTCTATTCTTCTTTCTCAAGATTGTTTTGGCTATTCAGGGTCTTTTGTGTTTCCATACAAATTTTAAAATTATTTTTTTCTAGTTCTGTAAAAAATACTATTTTGATAGGGATTGCACTGAATCAGTAGATTGCCTTGGGTAGTGTGGTCATTTTAACAATATTAATTCTTCCAATTCAGGAGCACTGTTCGTGTCATTTTCAATTTCTTTCATCAGTGTCTTATGGTTTTCTGAGTACAAATCTTTTACTTCCTTATGCAGGTTTATTCTTAGTTATTTTATTATTTTTGATGCAATTGTAAATGGGATTGTTTCCTTAATTTATCTTTCTGATAGGTCATTTTTACTATATAGATATGCAACATATTTCTGTGTATTAATTTTGTATCCTGAAACTTTACCAAATTCATTGATGAGTGCTAGTAGTTTTTTTGGTGGTATCTTTAGGATTTTCTGTGTATGCTCTCTGCACAGTGACAGTTTTACTTTTTCCTTTCCAGTTTGAACTCCTTTTATTTCTTTTTCTTACCTGATTGCTGTGACTAGGACTCCAAATAAAGTGGCAAGAGTGGGCATCCTTTTCTTGTTCCTGATTTTAGAGGAAATGCTTTCACCCTTTCACCATTAAGTATTATGTTATTTATGGGCTTAATATATATGACCTTTATTATGTTGAGGTACCCACTGTCGGGAGTTTTTGTCATAAATGGATGTTGAATTTTGGCAAAAGGTTTTCTGCATATATTGAGATGATAATATGGTTTTTATTCTTCAATTTGTTAATGTGGTGTATCCTGTTGATTGATTTGTGGATACTGAAAAATTCTTGCATCCCTGGAATAAATCCCACTTGATCGAGGTATATGATCCTTTTAACGTATTTTGGATTCAATTTGCTAATATTTTGTTGAGATTGTTTCATCTGTTTATCAGTGATTTTGGCCTGTAATTTTTTTTGGGTGTGTGATATCTTTGTCTGGTTTTGGTATCAGTGTGATCCTGGCCTTAAAAATGAGTTTGGAAGTATTCCTTTCTTTGCAATGTTTTGGAATAGTTTGAGAAGCATAGGTGTTAACCCTTCCCTAAATGTTGGTAAATGTTGGTAAAATTCATCTTTGAAGACATCTGGTCCTGGACTTGTGTTTGTTGGGAGTCTTTTTCTATTACTCATATAGTTTCAATACCAGTAATTGGTCTGTTCATATTTTCTATTTCTAGAAATGGAATAAATTCAATTTCTAACATGTATAATTCATTTCCTTGTATTTTCTGTCATATTTAAAAGTTTAGACCCAATCAGTCTTCCCAAAAGATAAAAACTAAGGAACCTCATATTCTCATGTTATACCAAATCATTTATAATTTATAATGTTATCTTTTTATATTGTAATTCTGATTTGCTGAATTGTATTGTATGAAAAAATATATATTGAAACTTTTTTACTGTTTATCCTGAAATATGTTTCTAAAATGAAATATGCTATTCTACCTCCTATGAAACCTTGATGTCCCCAGTTAGATATGATCTCTTTCTAACCCACTGATTGTTATTACAGCATGTAAATGCACACTGCTTCGAATTGGATCCTGGTTACGCCACTAACCATACTGGTCTCTATGCCTCAATTTTGCTTCTTTTGAAATGGACATAATCATAACACTTACCTCATAATAGTGTTGTGAGGATTGATATAAAATGTTTAGGCTAATGTCTGAAACATAGTAAATAATAAAAAATATCATATATTCATTTAAATAGTATCCATCTACTTTCAACTTTAAAATGTAATTCACCATATTAAACAACTTAAAAATCATATAGAATCTAAGCAGAGACAGAAAAACATTTGATAAAATCTAATATCAGCTTCTAATTTAAAAAATAATCTCAGCAAACATAATAGAAAGGAACTTAAACCTAATCAAGGACTTCTATGAAAATCCAAAAGATGATATCATGTTTAATAATGAAAGACAATGTTTTCCCCTAACATGAGTAAAAAGACAAGGATGTTCACTCCACTCAATTATATTAGCCACTATACTAAAGGATCTAGCTAGTACAATTAGTAAAGAAACCAAAAAAATGACATTCAAATTGGAACAAAAATAAAACTGTGTTTTTTCTTATACAATATGATCATATGTGTAGAATATCTAGAGATATACACAAAAGTTACTAGAGTTAATAATTGTCATTATAGAGGGTAAAAATCCAAAATCAACTCACAAAATCAATTTTATATCCATATACTAGCAATTAACAAACAGAATCACAATTAGAAACAATTCATTTCATAAAAATATCATGAAAATATGAAATAGAGTGAAATCTGTGAAAAGATGTGAAGGACATGTACAAAAAAGCTATAATATCTCTGAAAAAAATTTAAAAGTACCTAATTAAATGGGAAGCAATACCTTGTTAATGTGTTAGAGAACTAAATATTATTAACATGTCAGTTACCCAAAATTGATCTATAGATGTAACACAGTCCTACACAAAATCTCAGGACTGCTAAATTGCAATTTTAAGCTAAAATTCAATCATATATAAATGCAAATGACTTATATAGCCAAAGCAAATTTGAAAATGGTGAACAATATTGGAAGGCAGACCATACCATATTGTGAGATTTACTGTAAAGTGACAGTATTAAAGAGAGTATAATACTGACATCAATTGATGAATGGAAGAGTGAGGCCAGAAATAGACCTACACATAGAGGACACCTGATATTTCATAAAGGTACAAAGGCAATTCAGTGGAGAAAAAAAGTTTGTTTCAAAAAATAATGCCAAAACAATTGGATATACACATGCAAATACAGCAACTTTAATCCATACTTCACAATATATTTAAAAAGCTAACTCAAAATAGATCAAAGATAGAATTGTAAAATCTAAAACTGTCAAGTTTCAGGAAGAAAATATATAAGATAAATTTATATTACCTTGGGTTAGGCAAATATTCTTCATTTGATATGAAAAACCGTGATTCATAAAAGAGCAAACTGATAAGTTGGACTTCATTAAAATTAAAACCTCAGGTCTTCAGAAGACATTGTTAAAGATTAAATAGGCAATTCACATGAGAAAGAAATGAAGGAAACAATAGCAAAGATCAATAAAACTAAAAGCTGGTTCTTTGAGAAGATAAAAAAAAAAAGATAAACAATTACCCAAACTCATCAAGAACAAAAGGGAGAAGACTCAAGTCAACAGAATTAGAAATGAAAAAGAAGAATTAACAACTGACACTGCAGAAATACAAAGGATCAGGAGAGATTACTACAAGCAACTATATGCCAATAAAATGGACAACCTGGAAGAAATGGACAAATTCTTAGAAAACCACAACTTTCCGAGACTGAACCAAGAAGAAATAGAAAATATAAACAAACCAATCACAAGCACTGAAATTGAAATTAAAAATCTTCAAACAAACAAAAGTCCAGGACCAGATGGCTTCACAGGGAAATTCTATCCATCATTTAGAGAAGAGCTAACACCTATCCTTCTCAAACTCTTCCAAAATATAGCAGAGGGAGGAACACTACCAAACTCATTCTGTGAGGCCACCATCACCCTGACAATCAAACCAGACAAAGATGTCACAAAGAAAGAAAACTACAGGCCAATATCACTGATGAACATATGTGCAAAAATCCTCAACAAAATACTAGCAAACAGAATCCAACAGCACATTAAAAGGATAAAACATGATGATCCAGTGGGGTTTATCCCAGGAATGCAAAGATTCTTCAATATACACATGTCAATCAATGTGATAGACCATATTAACAACCTGAAGGATAAAAGCCATATGATAATCTGAATAGATGCAGAAAAAGCTTTTGGCAAAATACAACACCCATTTATGATAAAAACCCTCCAAAAAGTAGGCATAGAGGGAAATCACCTCAACATAATAAAGGCCATATATGGCAAACCCACAGCCAACATCATTCTCAATGGTGAAAACCTGAAACCATGTCCACTAAGATCAGGAACAAGACAAGGTTGCCCACTCTCACCACTATTAATCTACATAGTTTTGGAAGTTTTAGCCACAGCAATCAGAGAAGAAAAACAAATAAGAGGAATCCAAATTGGAAAAGAAAAGTAAAACTGTCACTGGTTGCAGGTGACATGATACTATACATAGAGAATCCTGAAGATGCTACCAGAAAACTACTAGAGCTAATCAATGAATTTGGTAAAGTAGCAGAATATAAAATTAATGCACAGAAATTTCTTGCATTCTTATGCATTAATGATGAAAAATCTGAAAGAGAAATTAAGGAAACACTACCATTTACCATTGCAACAAAAAGAATAAAATACCTAGGGATAAACCTATCTAAGGAGACAAAAGACCTGCATGCAGAAAACTATAAGACACTGATGAAAAAAATTAAAGACAATAAAAACAGATGGAGAGATATACCATGTTCTTTGATTGGAAGACTCAACACTGTGAAAATGACTATACTACCCAAAACAATCTACAGACTCAATTCAATCCCTGTCCAACTACCAATGGCATTTTTCACAGGACTAGAACAAAACATTTCACAATTTGTATGGAAACACAAAAGACTCCAAATAGCCAAAGCAATCTTGAGAAAGAAAAATGGAGCTGGAGAAATCAGGCTCCCTGACTTCAGACTATACTACAAGCTACAGTAATCAAGACAGTATGGTACTGGCACAAAAACAGAAATATAGATCAATGGAACAGAATAGAAAGCCCAGAGATAAACGCATGCACATATGATCACTTTTTCTTTGATAAAGGAGGCAAAGAATATGTAATGGAGAAAAGACAGGCTCTTCAATAAATTGGTGGTGGGAAAACAGGACAGCTACTTGTAAAAGAATGAAATTAGAACACTCCCTAACACCATACGCAAAAATAAACTCAAAATGGACTAAAGACTTAAATGTATGGCCAGACACTATAAAACTCTTAGAGGAAAACATAGGCAGAACACTCTATGACATAAATCATAGCAAGTTCCTTTTTGACTCACCTCCTAGAGAAGTGGAAATAAAAATAAACAAATGGGACCTAATGAAACTTAAAATCTTTTGCACAGCAAAGGAAACCATAAACGAGACAAAAAGACAACCCTCAGAATGGGAGAAAATATTTTCAAATGAAGCAACTGACAAAGGATTAATCTCCAAAATATACAAGCAGCCCATGCAGCTCAATAACAAAAAAACAAACAACCCAATCCAAAAATGGGCAGAAGACCTAAATAGACATTTCTCCAAAGAAGATATACAGATTGCCAACAAACACATGAAAGGATTCTCAATATCACTAATCATTAAATCAGAAGTACAATGAGGTATCACCTCACACCAGTAAGAATGGCCATCATCAAAAAATCTACAAACAATAAATGCTGGAGGGGGTGTGGTGAAAAGGGAATCCTCTTGCACTGTTTGTGGGAATGTAAATTGGTACAGCCACTATGGAGAACAGTACAGAGGTTCATTAAAAAACTAAAAATAGAACTACCATATGTCCCAGCAATACCACTACTGGGCATATACCCTGAGAATACCATAATTCAAAAAGAGTCATGTACCACAATGTTCATTGCAGCACTATTTACAGTAGCCAGGACAAGGAAGCAACATAAGTGTCCATCAGCAGATAAATGGATAAAGAAGATGTGACACATATATACAATGGAATATTACTCAGCCATAAACAGAAACAAAATTGAGTTATTTTAAGTGAGGTGGATCGACCTAGAGTCTGTCATAATAGAGTAAAGTAAGTCAGAAAGAGAAAAACAAATACCATATGCTGACACATATATATATATGGAATCTAAAAAAAAACAAATGGTTCTGACGAACCTAGGGACAGGACAGGAATAAAGACGCAGATGTAGAGAATGGACTTGAGGACACAGGGAGGGGGAAGGGTAAGCTAGGATGAGGTGAGAGAATGGTATTGACATATATACACTACCAAATGTAAAATAGATAGCTAGTGGGAAGCAGCCGCATAGCACAGGGAGATCAGCTCCTTGCTTTGTGACCACCTAGAGGCGTGAGATAGGGAGGGTGGGAGGGAGACGCAAGAGGGAGGAGATATGGGGATATATGTATATATATAGCTGATTCACTTTGTTATACAGCAGAAAGTAACACAACATTATAAAGCAATTATACTCTAATAAAGATGTTTAAAAAAAAAGGCAAGGCACAAACTGGGAATAAATATTTGTAAAGAATATATCAAATAAAGGATTTGCATTCAGAATATATGAAGAGTTCTCAAAACTTAGTAATGAGAAAACAAAACTCCACATTGAAAATTGGCAAAGGATTTGAGCAAGACACTTTACCCAAGAAAACATATGGCTGTCAGATAAGCACAAAACACATGCCTAATATCATTAGTCATTAGGGGAATGCAAATTTAAATCACAGTGATATTTAACTACACATCTATTATAACGGTTAAAATTTCCAAAGATTGAATATAACTAATGTTGGCAAGTCTAGTTCTGTGGAAGAACTAGAGCTGTCGTACTCTTAATGGAATTGTAAAATGACAAATCAACCTTGTAAAACATCTTGGGAATTCCTCAAAAATTTCTTAAAATGTTCTAACTTATTTCCACAAAGCCAGTAAGTCAGGAGAATCCAGCTGATATGCGTCACCTTCTTTAAGTGCTCACCTGAGTAGGTTGGGCCCTCCCAGGATAATCTCCCTCCTGATGCACTCAAGACAGCTGGCTAATAACGCATGGAAGTAGTAACCTATCATATTCCTAGGTCTTGCCCACACCTGCATGGAGTGTTTTATAGAAGGGAGGGCTATAGAGATATAGGTCATTGGATATCAGTTTAAAATTCTGCCTACCATGATCCTCATTTAACTTCTTCCCTCCAAGTGATTATCTAGTTTTTAAAATATCGTCCAGGGCTTCCCTGGTGGCACAGTGGTTGGGAGTCCGCCTGCTGATGCAGGGGACGCGGGTTCGTGCCCCGGTCCGGGAGGATCCCGCGTGCCGCGGCTGGGCCCGTGAGCCGTGGCCGCTGGACCTGCACGTCCGGAGCCTGTGCTCCGCGGCGGGAGAGGCCATAGAAGTGAGAGGCCCGCGTACCGCAAAAAAAAAAATAAAATAAATAAAAATATCGTCCATAAAACATCAGAAGATATTAAGTTTTTAAAGTGAACCATAGAGTGCAAATGGAATGAGAGTGCTCACTCATTTTAATAGGCATAATTGAACTGTGCTGGTGAGTTTCTCTGAGAAAGACAAGAAGTAATGGAGGGATGGAGTGAGGAAGGAAAGTAGGGAGGGAAGGAGGGAGGAAGGAAGGAGGAGAGAAAGAAACAAAAATCATTAGGCTGATTCATATTTTGTAATGCTGTCTTAAAATCTATCATGATTAGGAGATTGTTTTAAAAATAAATAAAAAATCCATGTGTTTACATTTAAGTTTTAAGAAGTAATTTGTAGTATGCTATAATTTGTTATTCTCTCCTATTTCACAGTTAATCTTGCAAAGTAGAAACCAAGTGAAATGAACTTGGAAAATTTGTCTTCTCTCTTTGCCCCTGTTATTCTTTCCTTGACATAGGAGGAGTAAGTTGCCAGGTAAATGAGTTTTGTATAAGCAGTATGTATGTCCCATCCATTTCTTCTGGGCACTTCTTTCTCAATTTACCAGTAGGTAGGACATCACCCTGCTCTGATTCCCAGCCCATGGAGGTTTTTGTCTGGGAGACCTGTGGTTGTCCACTTCTCTCTGATTCTGCCTTTGGGTGGCAGAGACAGAAATACTAATCATTGACTCCCTAAAACGTCAACAACCATTAAAAGCATTTATTGCCTGTGAATATAGAATTATGGAAGTCAATTATAATGTCCCTAGAGGATTAAGTTCACATGCTTTACAATTTTGAAAAGGGTTAATAGCTTTAATATGTTGTGCTCTTCTATTTCTGAATTCTGTTCTTTGGTTAAAGGTAGGCATTTTAATTTTTTAATAGATTTCTTTCAACTTTGTTAGTTATGCATGCTTTGCACCTGTTTCCACAGCTGTTAACCACTGTCCCCTCCAGAAATTTTTGGACTACATTTAAAAAAATTTTATTACTCTATGCTTCCCATTAGTACTCTAATTTGGTGTCATGGAGTGGATTTCAACTTCTGAACTGATGACATGCTAATTTTCCCAGAACATAATTTCTGAAACGCTAAGGATTTTTGCTCAATGCCATATTTACTGTAGGACATCAAAGTCTGAACATCAGGTAATTAGTTAGCTCTTAATAAGATAGGCCTGATTGCTCTCAGAAGGCTTTTGGCATAGTTTCCACATCTACATCCTAGTTCAAGTGCATTCATGTAGAGTAACACATTGACACTCCACTGTGTTAATCAAGTTATTAATTATAGATTTCCACTATTTCCTCATCAGGTACAATAGTAAAGGTGGCATACCTCTAAGTATGCCTACAGAGTGACTGTATGGCTATAACAAAATAATATTTTAAAGGTATTTCACTTTTTTTTTTTTTGCGGTACGTGGGCCTCTCACCGCTGCGGCCTCTCCCGCTGCGGAACACAGGGTCCGGACGCGCAGGCTCAGTGGCCATGGCTCACGGGCCCAGCCTCTCCGCGGCATGTGGGATCCTCCCGGACCGGGGCACGAACCCGCGTCCCCTGCATCAGCAGGCGGACTCTCAACCACTGCGCCACCAGGGAAGCCCCACATTATTTTTTAATGCTTCCACAGTCTTATTCATTACATGGGTTTTAGCAACATTCTATATCACACAGTCACACTTTTTCAGAAACTTAAATTTTAAAGAGTAATCCTCAGTTTTCTCTAGGCTTAGAAAATAAGCCTAATGTGGTTACCTACATTATTATGTGTTGTCTCATCTGGCAGAACTGATTTATTGATCAAAACACTTGATATACTTTGATTTCTTACAACCTCAATCTGTTTGTACTATTTCGGGTAATTACCTTACTCATTAAAAGATTTGTGATAAGCTCTCTGTACTTGTTATATATATATATATATATATATATAAATTTAAAATATAATGTGAAATTTATGAATAGTAAAAAATTTCTTTAGCACATTTTATAATATGAATAGTTTACACTTTAAAATGTCCATTTATGTGTATTTAATAAATTTAATGAAAACTAGGGATTTTCTATATTAATATATTATTGAATAAGTATGTATTTGAGGCATATGTATGATGTTAAAACTGAGGTAAATTAGAGTATTGTATTTCAGATGTTTTTATATCAAGTGATACATTTATCATGCTTATTTTATAAAGATGTTCCAATACATTTCAGTTATTAATTCCAGGCTAAATATTCATAAAGACTTCATTTATAAATTTGCAGTTTATATGAAACTCACAACTCTGTAATCTATGGTAAATTGCTTCAGTTAATTCTAATCAAACTGTATTCATTCATTAATGCATGTATTCAACCATTAAATACGGAAAGTTTCGCTCTGTGCAAGGTATCCTGCTAAACCTAAAGATTCAACAGTGAACTACATAGCTGTGGTATACAAGTTCATGGAGCTTCAAGTTGATAGTGAAAAAATTATATAAATGTAGAATCTTGTGTCTATAACTCTCTATTAAAACCATTCTGTCACTCTCCTAACCTAAATCATCCCTACTTATAATTGTATTTTAATAGCACTCCTAGTGCTTTTGAGCAGACTAGACCAATGAGTATGTAAGACAGTCAATAAAACTGTTATTTATTTACTTTGTTCCTGGGTCCACTCCCCTCTAAAATATCTTCAGAAAATGTTCGCCCTTATAAAACACCATATTCACCCCCATAATTTCTATTAACTTCTATAGCCTTGCTTATAAATTTCCCAGAATGTTTAGATAAATGTATATCTGGGGGCTTCCCTGGTGGCGCAGTTGTTGGGAGCCCGCCTGCCGATGCAGGGGACACGGGTTCGTGCCCCGGTCTGGGAAGATCCCACATGCCGCGGAGCGGCTGGGCCAGTGAGCCATGGCCACTGAGCCTGTGCGTCCGGAGCCTGTGCTCCGCTACGGGAGAGGCCACAATGGGAGAGGCCACAACAGTGAGAGGCCCGCGTACTGCAAAAAAAAAAAAAGAAAAGAAAAAAAAGAAAAAAAAATGTATATCTGGGAAAACTTCCTTTTCCTGCAACAGCACTCTACCTAACTCTGTCCTAAAAAACACAATTATCCACTCACCTCTCATCATCACATGAACAGACATTTCTCTATCTACATAAATCAAATCTACTTATACCTGCATCTTTTCTTACTTTTTGTGGAGACTTTGTTTACATTTTTAGTCTCTGCCTTTGAGAGATGATCTATGTCTATCCGTCAATAAATCAGGCTTCTAGGGAAAAGAAAGCAAATGTCATTATGGATTTAGAAGTTATTGCACCTGAAAATTATTGCTAATTCTTGAATGACGTGTGTGTGTGTGTTTGTGTGTGTGTGTTATATGTATGCATTTATGCATAAACACAGTTGCACAGACCTGTGTGTGGGGCTGTTTTGGTTTGAAAATTTTCCTGAAGTAGATTAGGAACAGTTAACTGAAGGACTGGAGGACAGAAGTGGATATATATATATATCTTTACCTCATGTTGGTAGAGAAAAAAAAAAATCAAAAGACAAAAAAAACCATGTCTTTGATTTCCAGACTTCAGTATGGAATCTGCTATTCAAGTTCTCAAATATGGTATTTGGCCAGACTGAATAATTATGTATTAATAAAAAGTTATTAATATTTCTGTGTTGGTGGTCCTTAAGACCACCCACATAACCAATGGTATGTTGGAACACCTCACAGAACTCAGCATACAGTTGTATTCATGGCTAAGATTGCAATTATCCATACATTGCCAAGATACTTGACAAGATTAGAAAGGAAAAAAGACACAGGCAGAGTCTGGAGAAATCCTTGAAACATGCATGGGTCTTCTTATGCTCCCTCCCTCTAGTGAGTGGACACACATTATGCTCATTTCTCCAGCAGTGAAAAGACAGTGAAAAGAAAAATTGTATACAATTTTTCTACTCAAGGAGACTCATTAGTGACTCAGCACCCAAAGTTTTTTTATGAGAAGACTGGTTATGTGGACAGCACTCCACTTAGCACATACAAATTTCAGACTTTCACTGTAAAGAAATGCAGTGCTAAGCATAATTTACTTTATTTGTACTCGCAGTCTAGGCCCAGTGAAAACCCTTATCAGTTAGGGAATGGTTCATGTGCCAACCTTGCAGAAAGTCCTTTTAAAGGTAATAGCCTCAGCTGCTATGCTAACTTCTTTCTGTATGATTTAATTATAATAGATTTATTTGGGGGCCCTAGGTCAAAGGTCATTCCCTGGGTAAGACTGGGATTTCTCCATGAAGGAAAGATGGCACGTCTCCTCTCAAACATCCTGGGAATGAGGACATAGAATATAAGTGTAAGCAAGGGATGGGACCCCTAAACTTCAGAATTTGCTTTGTGTCTGAAAACAAGGTGAATTTCTATCACAGTGAATAAAATTAAAAAAAAAAATTGTATAGATATTATGTTGGATTTCAATGGAAAGAATTGGGAATGTGGAATATGAGATCAAACATATCTTGTATGCAATTTAATTTTCTCTCTATTGAGGTTTCTTTGTATCATCCTGCATTAGTTTCCTGTTGCTACTGTAACAGATTGCTACAAAGTTAGTGTTTTAAAACAACATACATGCCTACATACCTACAGTTCTATAGGTAGAAGTCTGATGGGTTTTATTGGGCTGAAATCAGTGAGTCGGTAGGGCTGGGTTCTTTTCTAGACACTTTAGGATAAAATTGTTTTCTCACCTTTTCCAGCTTCTAGATATTACCCCCTTCAGCCATTTTCAAAGCCAGAAAGTTATCTCCCTGACCCTGATTCTATGGTCACATCTGTTTCTCGACTCTCCTTTTCTTCCTCCCTCTTCCACTTTAGAGAACCCTTGTAATTATATTGGGCCTACTCAAATAATCCAGGAAATCTCCCTATTTTGCCCTATTTTAAGGTAATCTGATTGGGAACTTTAATTGTATCTATAACCTTAATTCCCTTTGTCCATGGAACCTAACATATTCAAGGTCCCAAGGTTGTGGACATCTTTGTGTGGCCATTCCTCTTCCTACCACACTTATAAAACTTTTAGCAATAATAGCAATAATAATAATAATGGTAATAATTAACAATAAGTTCTAATACTAAATAATATTATATATAAAACACTCTTTTAAACATTTAGTATAAATTAACTGATTTAATCTCCCTCATATCTATGAAGCATATACTGTTCCACATTTTATCAGAAATGAAGCTAAAGAATGACATGTTTAAATCACTTGTCCAGTCATACAGCTAGCATGTTTACAATTTTTTTTTTTTTTTTGCGGTACACGGGCATCTCACTGTTGTGGCCTCTCCCACTGCAGAGCAGAGGCTCCAGATGTGCAGGCTTAGCTGCCATGGCTCACGGGCCCAGCCGCTCTGCATCATGTGGGATCTTCCCGGACCGGGGCATGAACCCGTGTCCCCTGCATTGGCAGGCGGACTCTCAACCACTGCACCACCAGGGAGGCCCTACAGTGTATTTTTGAATCCAATAAATATGGTCCAAAGAACATGCTCTTATCCATCATTCTTTCCCTCTATTGAATTATTGTTGCCTTTTAGGACAAGGTTGTCGAATCTAATCACTGTTATTCAACAGAGTTTTGGAAGTTTTAGCCAAAGCAATCAGAGAAGAAAAAGAAAGAAAAGTAATCCAAATCAGAAAAGAAGACATAAATCTGTAACTGTTTGTAGATGACATGATACCATACATAGAGAATCCTAAGGATGCTACCAGAAAACTAGTACAGCTAATCAGTGAATTTGGTAAAGTAGCAGGATACAAAGTTAATGCATAGAAATCTCTTGCATTCCTATACATTAATGATGAAAAATCTGAAAGGGAAATTAACAAAACACTCCCATTTACTATTGCAACAAAAAGAATAAAATACCTAGGAATAAACCTACTTAAGGAGACAAAAGACCTATATGCAGAAAACTATAAGGCACTGATGAAAGAAATTAAAGACGATAAATACAGATGGAGAGATATCCCAGGTTCCTGGATTGCAAGAATCAACACTGTGAAAATGACCAAATTACCCAAAGCAATCTACAGATTTAATGCAATTCCTATCAAACTACCAATGGCATTTTTCACAGAACTAGAACAAAAACTTTCACAATTTGTATGGAAACACAAAAGACCCCAAATAGCCAAAGTAATCTTGAGAAAGAAAAATGGAGCTGGATGAATCAGTATCCTGGACTTCACACTATACTACAAAGGTACAGTAATCAAGACAGTATGGTACTGGCACAAAAACAGAAATATAGATCAATGGAACAGAATAGAAAGCCCAGAGATAAACCCACACACATATGGTCACCTTATTTTTTATAAAGAAGGCAAGAATATACAATGGAGGAAAGACAGCCTCTTCAATAATTGGTGCTGGGAAAACTGGACAGCTACATGTAAAAGAATGAAATTAGAACAATCCCTAGCACCATACACAAAAATAAACTCAAAATGGACTAAAGACCTAAGGCCAGACACTACAAAACTCTTAGAGGAAAACGTAGGCAGTACACTGTATGACAAATCACAGCAAGATCCTTTTCGACCCACCTCTGAGAGAAATGGAAATAAAAACAAAGGTAAACAAATGGGACCTAATGAAACTTAAAAGCTTTTGCACAGCAAAGGAAACCATAAACAAGACAAAAACACAACCCTCAGAATGGGAGAAAATATTTGCAAATGAAGCAGCTGACAAAGGATTAATCTCCAAAATTTACAAGCTGCACATGCAGCTCAATATCAAAAAAACAAACAACCCAACCCAATAATGGGCAGAAGACCTAAATAGACATTTCTCCAAAGAAGATATACAGATTGCCAACAAACACATGAAAGGATGCTCAACATCACTAATCATTAGAGAAATGCAAATCAAAACTACAATGTTGTATCACCTCACACCAGTCAGAATGGCCATCATAAAAAAAAAATCTACAGTTAATCCTGGAGAGGGTGTGGAGAAAAGGGAACCCTCTTGCACTGTTGGTGGGAATGTAAATTGATACAGCCACTATGGAGAACAGTATGGAGGTTCCTTAAAAAACTAAAAATAGAACTACCATACGACCCAGCTATCCCACTACTGAGAAAGCCATATATACCCCGAGAAAACCATAATTCAAAGAGTCATGTACCACAATGTTCATTGCATCTCTGTTTACAATAGCCAGGACATGGAAGCAACCTAAGTGTCCATTGACAGATGAATGGATAAAGAAGGTGTTGCACATATATACATTGGAATATTACTCAGCTATAAAAATAAACAAAATTGAGTTATTTGTAGTAAGGTGGATGGACCTAGAGTCTGTCATACAGAGTGAAGTATTAAGAAAGAGAACAAATACCATATGCTAACACATATGTATGGAATCTAAAAAAAAAAAAAAAATGTTTCTGAAGAACCCAGGGGCAGGACAGGAATAAAGATGCAGACATAGAGAATGGACTTGAGGACAGAGGGAGGGGGAAGGGTAAGCTGGGACAAAGTGACAGAGTGGCATGGACATATATACACTACCAAATATAAAATAGATAGCTAGTGGGAAGCAGCCACGTAGCACAGAGAGATCAGCTCAGTGCTTTGTGACCACCTAAAGGGGGGGATAGGGAGGGTAGGAGGGAGATTCAAGAGGGAGGAGATATGGGGATATATATATATGTATAGCTGATTCACTTTTTTATAAAGCAGAAACTGACCATTGTAAAAACAATTATACTCTAATTAGGTGTTAAAAAAAAGAAATAACAACCTTTATTCTATTAAGCTACTAAGATATCTGGTCATTTTGTTATAGCATCTATTGTTAATTGACCTAAAAACCTACCTATAATTTAAACAAATTCCCTAATATTTATTTTTCCAGCAAATACTTCCCTTCATCTTAGTTTTTTTGTTTTAATTAAAAATTTCTCACCACCCCCAACCCCATAATAGCTATATCATCCCTAGGGAAAAATAGAGAAAAACTTCTATTTTTTTTTTTATATATATTGACATTTGTTGAGAAATTGTCAGCAACCATTCATTAAGACTATATATCTCTAGCCATTTACTAGTTACAGGTTCTTTAATGTTACAAATGCAGAAAGAAAAAAATTGAAATGAAGTCTAATTATAGCTATAATGAATGAGTACACTGACTTAAGGAATTGTCAAAAGCCTTATACAGTGCAAGAAAAGAAAACAGTATTTGCACAGCCTGGATTGATACTGGGAAAAAGAGTCAGAGTTGCATGCTATTTTTTTAGTCTATTCCTGAAAAAAGTCCTCTTACCTGGAGGGAAATAACCCCCAGTTTACATCGGCCCCAGTTTACATCGGCTCTTCCTCACACGACTGGGTTGTGTCAAGCAGTGAAATAAAGAAAATTTCTGTTTTATGTTTCATAATGCTTGTGCTGGAAGGAACAATGATTTATTGCCCCTTTAATTTCTGAAATATGAGGTGTAAAAAAGTCCAGGAAAAAGCGGTGAGCATACTGGGATGGGGAGAACAGGAGCTTCAGGGATCATATGTCAACATAGGAAGACCCACAAGATACTGACTTCTTCTTGTACCAGATGATGGCAGCATTAGTAGTTCTGCCACTTTCTTTTCTCCCTGCCTTCATGGGCTAAACCAGCCATGTTTTTAAGTTCTGGATTCTTCATGTGAAAATTATGAACCTGTTTCTCTGTCTCCTCACTCTAAGGGACACATATCAAGTTCTTATAAAAACTTTCATTTCAACTACTACTCCACTGCACTTGGATGTGCCTATATGTTTCTCTCGGTCTCTAGTAATCCAAGATGGAAAAGCCATGGCAAACTCCTGTTCTTCTAGACAAAAAATTCTCTAAGAACATATCCACTGAGCTATCCTCACTTGAACAAATGTAAATAGAAAAGGAAACTCAGGGAAGCTTAGAAAATACAGAACTTTCTTTTGAATTCCCAGATTTTTCTTTATGTGAGCTGACTCTGGTAGTGAGGTGAGAGTTAAAGGGTTTCAGTTTGGTCACTTTATGATAAGCACAGGAGCTCTGAATTGCAGTTCCTTAGCACTCTCTTTGGGATAAGGAAGAGCCAACTGCCTATTTTTCCCTAATTTTGTGGCTTTATCTAAAATGCCAAGATAAGGAAAAGAATGTTTATATTCTTATTCAATATACTTGATCTCTCACAGGACTGGCGATTAAGTCTACAACTACTTACTGAATCATATATTTTCTCCAAGGTTCTACTTACATGGTATATCTGGGGTTTTGTTTTGTTTTGTTTGCTTGTATGTTTTGTTTTGTTTTTCCCTTAGGTATAAAGCCATGAGAGAAATATCTGGTTGATTTTGTTTGCTCTGCAAATTTACAGTAGATAAGTTATTTAATTCTCTACCTTCTCAGTTGCAATATAAAGATAACATTTATGCTAAAGTGTTAGTATGAGGAAAATAGAAATAATCTATGTGTAGTTGCTGCTAAATAGTACAAATTTCCACAAGACAGGGCTACTTAATTGGATTTACTTTGTCATAGTCATCCACACACACTCACACACCATCATCTGGCACAGTACCTTCCACAGACTAGGTTATCAACTGAAGTCTGGCAAATGAATGAATATGTGATCCAGTTATGTTTTACTGGAGAAATAACATATTACCACCCATATATATTGAAAGAATTCAGCTTAATAGCCTATATAAGAGTACATTTACAAAATAATATTTTAAAAAAAGGGAGTCTCAGTAAAAGAAAGTATCTGGATCAGTCATTACCAAGACATAAAATCGGATGACCTCTGGTAATTCTGTGTATCCCAGGCTGCTGGGAGTGTCTTGAACACACCAGAGCATGAGGTGAAACAGAATTAAAAGTTTAGAATAAATTAAAGAATGAATAAACACTGCAGACAACAGCATTCCCTTTAATTTGTTTTTCCTTTGTATAGGCTGGAGCATTTGGCAGATATGATTATTGTTACATATTCTACCACTGAGGGGGTGGAAGCACTGGAAAATAAAATGCTTGGCCATTGTAAAACAATAAAATTGGTTATTTTTAAATAGAATATAGTCACTCTTGTGACTGGCCCTTTGTAGTTTGGTGCTTTATCCAGCACAGTTTTTATTTGAGGTTCTTAAAATTAACCAATCTTTCAGCTAACACTAAAGTCATTCAAATATACTAAGAACACACGTATATCAAAAGCAGCAGCTATTTGCCATTCCAGTGATTATTTAATTTAATATTAAAGTTTCTCAGAAGAATGAATTGTATAAGAAGGATGGAGTAAGAGTTAGTAACATTACTTTTATGACATTTTCTTTTCAATTCAGTTCCATCGAACCAGAAGATGAATGTGAGTTAAGAAAAATTCATCAGATCAACCTATAAACACTAACAGGCAGTGATAATTACTTCTGGAATAATGTGATGACACTAGTATAGAATCATTGTTTTTTCTTATCATGTTTTAAAATTATCCCTGGATTTTATTTAAATTGAATTTTGTTATTGTGGATCAGTAAAGATTTAACTACAAAAGCATTTTTAAAGTTATGGTGCTTGAAGTTTAGATTATTTGAGATGTTCTTATTCCACTGTCTTATTACCTAGGAAACAACCATATGACATAGTTGGATTTCTATTATCCAAGGCCTACTTGATTGTCTTATATTTTACAGTATTTGTAATAAAGTTGGCTATTTCTTGTTCCCTCAACATTCATATCAGAAATGGTTTAGTTAGCTTTGTGATGTTTGTATGCTCTGGCTATTCATAGGTATTTTATAGTTTCCATGTATTTAGCTTCTTTTTATACAGCCCTACTGCCTATTGATTTGCATCAAAGTAGGGTTTATTATGCAGTGGTATGGTTTATTATGTTGTTGATGCATCATATTTAAACAGCTATGAAAATTAACTGCAGTGCATGCTCAGCAGCTAATTTTCAAACTCAAAGCTTTTAGGGGTATGCTGGTCACTCATGTATTTAAAAGGCAAGAAGATTTAGCCAGTTAATTGCTGACCTTTAATGCTATTTTGTGAATGTTCTTATGATACCATTAAACTAGTTTGTAAATAGTAGATTTAATACTGAAACTCTTTTGGCTGCTCCTTTAGGGAAGAGAAAATACATGACTGAGTGGGGAACTGAGATTAACAAAATGCTACACAGGTATGGTCAACTTGCATACATCCACAGAATCAGGAGAAAGTGTGGATAGCTTAAATATATATGACTATTTAAAGCTACATACACCCTTTGATCTGGATATACATGTCTCTGAAATTTAGAAACATGTAATACTTCAAGCAGAATATGTAAATCTCGCTCAAAAATCTCTCAAGTTTTCCTGTCTTTGCAATCCTCTTCAATATTGTTAGCACACCTATTTTTAAAATGAGATTAATTAATTAACTACCAAAAGAGATAACAGAGGTCCAGCCTAATGCAAAGACCAACTGCATGTCACACTTTCTGACTTTTATAATCCATGTAACAAGTTAGTTATTTCCACGGTATGGTAAGATTTACTTATGTGGTTGCATCTACAAAAAATGCTAGCTGACAATGAATAACAAAATGCCCTGCAAAATATTGAAGCAATATTCACTGCCTACGTAGTCCTGGTGTATAAGTTGCCATCACCATCATTTTCCTTAGTGGCCATACCAGTTTATGTCCTGGTTAAGTGACAAGCACTCCCTTTTCATCACATCCTTGCCAGCATTTGTTATCTCTTGTCTTTTTGATAATAGACTTCCTAACAGGTATGAGGGGATAGCTCATTGTGGTTTTCATTTGCATCTCCCTGATAATTAGTAATGTTGAGAACCTTTTCATGTTAGCTGTTGGACATCTGTATGTCTTCTTTAGAAAAAATGTCTACTCAGGTCCTTTACCCATTTTTCAATTGGTGGTTGTTTTTTTTTTTTGCTGTTGAATTGTATGTGTACCTAGTATATTTTTATACTAATGCCTTTTCAAATAGATACTTTGCCAATATTTTCTCCTATTCCATAGGTTGCCTTTCAATTTGGTGATGGCTTCCTTTGCTATGCAGAAGATTTCTAGTTTGATGTAGTCCCACTTTTAAATTTTTGCTTTTGTTGCCTTTGCTTTTAATGTTAAATCCAAGAAATTATTGCCAAAACTGATGTTAAGGAGATTACCCCTGTGTTTTCCTCTATGAGTTTTATGTTTTTAGGTCTTACATTTAAGAATTTAATCCACTTTTGAGTTGATTTTGGGGTATGGTGTAAGTTAGTGGTCCAGTTTCATTCTTTGGCCTGTGGCTGTCCAATTTTTCCAACACCATTTATTGAAGAGACTATACTTTTCCCATTTGTCATAAATTAATTGACCATATACATGTGGGTTTGTTTCTGGGCTTTCTCTTCTGTTTCATTGATCTATGTATCTGTTTTTATGCCAATACCATACTGTTTGGATTACTATAGCTTTGTAATATAGTTTGAAATCAGGAATTGAGGTGCCTCTGCCTTTGTCTTTCTTTCTCAGAATTTTTTGCCTACTGAGTCTTTCATGTTCCACACAAAATTTCGAATTGTTTTTTTTCTCTTTCTGTGAAAAACGCCATTGGAATTTTGATAGGGATTGCATTAAATCAGTAGATCACTTTGGCTAGTATGGATATTTTAACAATACTGATTCTTCCAATCCATGAAAAGTTTATCTTTCTTTCATTTTTGTCTTCTTCAGTTTCTTTTATCAATGTTTTATAATTTTCAGTGTACAGATCTTTCACCTCTTTGGTTAAATGTATTCCTAAGTATATTATATTCTTTTTGATGCTATTAGAAATGGGATTATTTTCTTAATTTCTCTTTCCAATAGTTTGTTATTAGTATGTAGAAAGGCAGCAAACTTTTGTATATTGATTTTGTATCCTGCAATTGTCCTAATTCATTGATTAGTCTAACAGTTTTTTCATGGAGTCTTTAGGATTTTCTCTGTGTAAAATCATATTGTCTACAAACAGAGACAATTTTACTTCTTCCTTTCCAATTTGGTTGTCTTTGATTTCTTTTTCTTCCCTGATTAATCTGACTAAGACCTCAGTACTATGTTGAATGAATGTATTATAAGGGATTTATAATGAAGCTTTAATAGCAATAGTATGACTATGAAAAATTAAAGTGTAATTCTCTTTCATTTGTTAAAAGAATAAAGTATTTGGACTATTGGTCTTCACTTAATAACAGATTATAAAGGTTTTTCTTCTTTACCCATTGGGCAGTCTACCTAGAAAGCAAAGATTTTATGACTTACCAAAATAATTTCCTGTGCTTTGTTTTCTCTTTATCATGTCTTTGATTACTTGGAAGAACTGAGTCTTCACTATTAAAAGAGCTAAGAGTTTTTGCAGGAGCTAAGGTGTTTTACAACTATGAAATTTTGTGTTTGCATTAGATGTCTTTTTCATTTGGTTGAATAGATAACCAAGATCATATGTAATCAAGTGTTTAAACTTTTTGATATACATATTTTACAAATTTTCTGTAATCATATTCTAAATGAGGACTTTTGACCTCAAACTAATTTTGGAACTTTCAAGAGGGCTCCTGGGGCATCTCAAAAGATTTTTTCTCTCTCCTAATAAAACAGAGATGTTAAACTAATTAGGCTTATTTGATATATATTAAATTAATGGAAAACATTATAAAACAAGAAAGGAGCCTAAACTTTCTTTAGGTTCTAGTTGTGTGGATATATATTATTAATGTAAATATTCCAGAAATTATATAGAATTCTAGAAATCTGATATGTCCTAGCATAATGTTACCCCTCATAATTCTAGCTATTAAAATCTGTGTCACAGAAATAATGTGATTTACTTGTCAATTGTGTTGTAGTGAACTCTCATTAGAACTTAAATCATGGCTACTTTTAGGTCTTTTGATGTTTATAGAGAGTTACAGTTTTATCTGACTTTTTTCCAAAAGTGCTTCCTCTTCAAAGAGATTCATGAAAACAATGGACAAGTACAGGTTTCTGATAACTTTAAGGTCATACCACTGAACTAGGTAATAATTTTCTGAACTATAATGGTGAAACTGTTGGATTCATAGAACTGCTAACCCAAGAACAAGTATTAATAAATAATTAATTACATGAGACTGAATGAACTAATGAGGATGATTATAATTTTCATGACATTATTTGAAACATTACTGAGTCTTCTATATTTTATTTTTCAGATTTAAAGAACCTCTATTCTCCTTTTATCTATAGCTTATAGCAATTTGGTAAAATATAATTTTGTAAACAAAAATAGAATATTGATTTGTTTCTCTCTACCTGATCCCTCCATAATTCAGGAACTCTTATTGAGTATTTTTATTTTTCATGACAATAAATGCATTTGCATAAGTTCAATAAGAATTTATTATCTTTGTAACAGGGTGCAACTGGGCAAGTCCTTGACTTGGCTTCTTAGCCTATAGAGGCTTTTAAAAATCTAAACTGAGGGCTTCCCTGGTGGCGCAGTGGTTGAGAGTCCTCCTGCCAGTGCAGGGGACACGGGTTCATTCCCCAGTCCGGGAAGATCCCACATGCCGCGGAGCGGCTGGGCCCATGAGCCATGGCCACTGAGCCTTGCGCGTCTGGAGCCTGTGCTCTGCAACGGGAGAGGCCACAACAGTGAGAGGCCTGCGTACCGCAAAAAATCTAAACTGAGATTCCTTATTACCAGACAGTTTAAGAAATTAAGGTGAGTTTTATGGAGCTAATAAAACCCCTTAGATATCACCAAAGTTTTAACTAGAACAACATATCTGAGAATATAGATAAAATCACTATTCTTGCTGCATTTATGTAAATAATCAAGCCACGTTTAATGAGACTAGATTTATTTGGCAAACAAATTAGTCTTACTGTGATTATCTTTGCTAGAAATTGGGGTAATTATACAGAGAAAAATTATTTTTCAGTGGAAAACTATAATACACCCTTGTGGAGATTCTTCTATTTATTGTGTTTGAGGTTTTGTTATCTACCTACAAACTGGACTGGATTCTAAATTCTTCTCATTCCCTCCGATATCTGACTACAGCTCTCCAAAGTAATGTTTCCAATTTTCTTCCAATCTTCTGTCTGAGAATCACTAAAAAGAAAAACTACCCTTTTCCCAAAGCCCTGTGAACTGAAACTAGAAAACTTGGTATAAACTTCAGAGAAATCACTAGAATGGCATCTGTGTGGACAACCTTTGTGTTTGTTGCTTTGTGCGTTATTCAGAAAGTTCACAGAACGCCTAGTGACATAACCAGAGACATTTAAACTACAAAAAATGTTCAAGCCCAATATAAGGAGCCGGAAGTAGAAGTCTTCTCAACTGGCTGTTATGTTGCTTCAGAGACTGATTTGTAGTCTGCTTCAACCACTAACATTTTTCTTTGTTTGTTTGTTTCCATAGAAATGCCTCTCATTAAATAAGATTAAATTAAAATCTAATTTCTTATACCATATTGGCCTAACTTTAGGAGCTCACCTTTAACACCACCTCCTGAAATGAGACACAACTGTTTAACTGAACTGACCTCTTCTCAGGAATAAGGGACTGGTTCAATGAGATGAAGCAATATAACAACTCAACTTGTAGACTATGAAACTTCTTTGGGAAATCTAAAAGGAGAGGAATAAAAAATAACAAAATATACCACTCCACGTATGCCTCTTTGGCGTAGGATTATTTTGAGCTAATAAGATGATTTTTAACAACAGATTTGCTTTAGATTACTTATTGTCTGAACAAAGAAGAATCTATGGTGTAGCAATTACCTCTTGTTGTACCTGGATCAACACCTCTGCTATTATAGAAACTCAAACATTAGAAATTAACAAACTAGTCTCTTGGTTAAAACAAATTAATGCTTCTTCAGATACATTCTTTAACTTGTTTGGTACCAACTCATTTGGTTCATGGGAGCCCTGGCTAAAGAACATATTTCAGTATCTTGGTGTTATCCTCCTGATAGTCATCATTGTAGTCTCCCAGATGCATTGTGTTCTCTCAAGGGTCTGATTTGCAGCTATCAGCAATACATCATATGGTCCCATTACACTTGGAGAAGCAAACAAATAGAACAATGAGATGAAAAGCAAAAAGAATTCTTCCACAGACCTGACACCGTAACCTATGAATTGCAAGACAAGGCAAGAACAACCTAACCCTGATGGTAAGAGAATGGTGCTAATATCAAATTATTGGTCAGTCTCTCATGTATGATAGGATGACCAAAAGGGGGGAATTAAGTCATTTAAACAAGGAAACCATTAAACTGAGGTGCCTCTAATGCCTTGGTAGACTATGTAAGCAAACCAAAATCTAGCTACAGTTGTACCCATGTCTGAGAAAGTGAAACTTAAGAGCAACCAATCACAAATAGCCAACTAGATTTTCTAAAATAAAGCAATTGCTTATACTACAATCAGTTAAATAATTTCTTTGCTTTGCTTCCATGTCTTTTTCATAAAAACCTTGACCTGACCTCTTGTCAGTGGAGCACTCCTAACCACTTTTGGTTTGATGCTGCCCAATTCAAATCAATATTTGCTCAAATGAAGTCTTCACAATTGCAATATGCCTCAGTTTACTTTTAACATTACCAAAATGTATATCAGATTTTTCTTATACTTCTAGAATAACAAAATAGAAAGTAATAACAGAATTGGTACTTTTATAGTTTTGCCTCTAAGAGATATCAATTTTATTTAATATTTGGTAAATCTTTAAATGTGGTTATAGTTTTAGATAGTGTTAACTGTACTGCAGGTATGCAGCAACTTCTTTAAAGAATGGATTTATTTATACCTTGAAACACTCCTTATAGTTAAATCTTTTTTCTCTTAAGCTGCACAGTGCTCCATTCAGTAACCATCAACTAATTAGAAACATCTTGGACAATGAACCTACTTATAATTTAGGAGGACATTATCTCTAAAATCTCTACATCTGTAATATTCTAGGATTCCTTAATCTCTTTTGATACCTTAGAAGCTCTTCCCTGCTTATATAGATTCCAGCTTTGAAGAGTGAATCATTAACCTTTGGCATGGATTTACATATTTTAGGTTGAAATGCTATATAGAAACTATCGCTGTTATAACCTTCCTTATTAGATCTCTTTTCTTGTCAAAATGCATGCATTTTTAAGTACTGGAGCAAAACTATCTTCTAGTTCAAAAGAAACTAAATGATTATTTGCAGTGTGTGTGTGTGTGTGTATGTATATATATATATATATATATATATATATATATATATATATATATATATATATATTCTTCAGTGTGACCAGTCTCATCAGAGTTATACTCAGATGATTGGATTATCCAAAGAGATCATTCAGTACAATAAGAGTACACCAAACTCACTGCTCACCATTTTTTTTTTTTTTGGCCCCACCACGTGACTTGCAAAATCCTAGTTCCCCAACCAGGGATTGAACCCAGACCACCACAGTGAAAGCGCTGAGTTCTAACCACTGGACCTCCAGGGAATTCCCATCTCTTACCTTTCAGGAGATGTTTCTATCAGAGATTCTTCCTAAGAGGCTAACAATTTCACTGTGTGAATATATTTAAAATTATCAAAATAAAAGCAGCTCTTTTTTATGTTGAAGTAATTTTCTCAAAGAGGATCAGACTAAAATGAGTTATTATAGCTAGTAAAAAGAATGCAACTGAGATAACACAGGAGAGACTGGAGCAAAAATATGAACCATGGAATTTCTTAGAATTTTCTCAGCACTCTAGAATGGTGCTAAAAACTGATGAGAAAGATTACACTGCTTTAGGAATATTTATAAAATTTTCTAAATACATAGCTTCTGGGCTTCACTGGTGGCGCAGTGGTTGAGAGTCCGCCTGCCAATGCAGGTGCCCCGATCCGGGAGGATCCCACATGCCACGGAGCGGCTGGGCCCGTGAGCCATGGCCGCTGATCCTGCGCGTCCGGAGCCTGTGCTCCGCAACAGGAGAGGCCACAACAGTGAGAGGCCCACGTACCGCAAAAAAAAAAAAAAAAAAAAAAAAAAAAAATACATAGCTTCTTTCAATGGTTTTAAGCTTTTTTTCAATATATTATATACAAATTATACGAAAGAGAGAAACGTTGACTCACTTTTAAACTGATCTGGAGGTAACTTTTAAATATCCGTAACATAGAAGATTTACTGGCATATATTAGAACTGTTAAATTCTGTTAAGCAATGAAGTATAATCTTTCTGGCAATGTGTATTCCTGTTGAGTAATAAATGATATTAATTTAAACAGAAGACATGATCTCAGCTCAATTTAATAATTTAAAATGAAAACAGTTTTGGTTCTTTGCCTGGCATCTCTATTCAGTGTTTTATTAAAAACCCATAAATACAATATTGACCAACAATTTCATAGCTAATAAATTGCCACTGCTCAAAAATCTATTGTTATTTTAGCAGTGTTTTTGAGGGTCTGCTGTGGTTAAGATGAATCTACTACAGTCTTACAAGGGTTGGAAGTCAAACCAAAAATCTAGGCAGTATTTCCCAGGTGGAAGTTGCTGAAAGTGAATTTTGTCTCAGTGGGTACAAATATCAAAGACAGGAAAACAGATAATAGAGTGAAAGAGATGTGACTGAATATTACAAAATATTGCTTTTTCCATAAATGGTTATATATATGTACGTACAAGGGTGTCTAAATGATCATCTCTAATACCATAATTAAAATTCTCATAGGCAGAACACTCTTTGACATAAGTCACAGCAAGATCTTTTTCAATCTAGCTTCTAGAGTAATGAAAATAAAAACAAAAATAAACAAATGGGACCTAGTTAAACTTAAAAGATTTTGCACAACAAAGGAAATCAAACAAAAGAAAAAGACAACCCTCAGAATGGGAGAAAATATTTGCAAATGAAGCAACTGACAAGGGATTAATCTCCAAAATATACAAACCGCTCATGCAGCTTGATATCAAAAAAACAAACAACCCAATCAAAAAATGGGCAAAAGATCTAAACAGACATTTCTCCAAGGAAGACATACAGATGACTAAAGAGCACCTGAAAACATGCTCAACGTCACTAATTATCAGAAAAATGCAAATCAAAACTACAATGGGGTGTCACCTCACATTGGTCAGAATGGCCATCATCAAAAAGTCTACGAACAATAAATGCCAGAGAGGGTATGGAGAAAAAGGAATTCTCCCACACTGTTGGTGGGAATGTAAATTGATACAGCCATTATGGAAAACAGTATGGAGGCTCTAAAAAACTAAAGATAGAAATACCATATGATCCAGCAGTCCCAATCCTGCACATATATGTGGAGAAAACCATAATTGAAGAAGATACATGCACCCCAATGTTCATTGCAGCAGTATTTACAGTAGCCAGGACATGGAAGCAACCTAAATGTCCATCATCATAGGAATAGATAAAGAAGATGTAGTATATATATATACAATGGAATATTAATCAGCCATAAAGGAAAAGAACGAAATAATGCCATTTGCAGCAACATGGATGGACCTAGAGATTGCATACTGAGTGAAATAAGTCAGACAGAGAAAGACAAATATCATATGATATCACTTGCATGTGGAATCTGAAAAAAGGGTACAAATGAACTTATCTATGAAACAGAAATAAAGTTACAGAAGTAGAAAACAAACTTGTTACCAGGTGGTAAGGGAGGCAGAGGGATAAATTGGGAGATTGGGACTGACATATATACACTACTGTATATAAAATTGATAACTAATAAGAACCTATTGTATAGCACAGGGAACTCTGCTCAATACTCTGTAATGACCTATATGAGAAAATAATCTAAAAGTGGATGTGTATATGTGTAACTAATTCAATTTGCTGTACACCTGAAACTAACAACATTGTAAATCAACTATACTCCAATAAATATTTTTTAAATAATTATGTAAAAATAAATAAATAAATGAAATTCTCTTTCCAAAATGAATATGAATTTATTATCTGGAAACAACTCAGCAGTCACTTCCACAAATTCTTTTTAGCCTGGCTTATTATATTATTTTATATTATAAAGTAGATATATTTTTATAAAAATTTAAACATAAGTGTTATGTATATAATTTCATAAATTTTACAGGGATAATGTAGAGTCATATTTTAAACAATGATAATTTCATTACTGAAAGTTTGTGAATACTTATGAAATACACAGTCATATAATTTTTAAAAATCATATGTATTGTCTAGATTGCATATATTTTGAAAATATGACTTGAGTCAATTTTCATTCATTTTTTTATAGAAAATGAAATTCCAGCTCCATCTTGTGGTTTACAATTTGGTTTAAAATAGTACATTATTATGACTAATAATACATTATTATTTATTATTATTATTATATAATACTAATACATTATTCCTTATTGTTTTATCTTTTCATACCTTGAATGAATATTTAACAGGTACCTGCAATTCTGTACGTTAAGAAAAGTTTCTATACTTTTTCTCTGTAAGTTATTAAATATATCTTTATTTTTTAAAGTTCTCACAAAATATTTACTATTTTTAATATTTTTACTTTCATTGTAAAAACACACACAAAAGAAAAACAAGTACTATACTATTCAAGTACTTATGCTAATCAATATAATAAGCCTTCTTGAAGGCCTAATTAAATTTTCACTTAATTTTATTAAGAAATGTAAAAAGTACAAAGTCAGCATAATGTTAGTCCTTAAGAAATGCTCTGTTTTGGTAGCTCTATTTTTAGTTTTTTAAGGAACCTCTGTACGGTTCTCCATAGTGGCTGTATCAATTTACATTTCCATCAATAGTGTAAGAGGGTTCCCTTTTTTCCACCCTCTCTCCAGCATCTGTTGTTTGTAGATTTCTTTGATGGTGACCTTGCTGACCAGTGTGAGATGATAACTAATTGTAGTTTTGATTTGCATTTCTCTGATAATTTGTGATGTTGAGCATCTTTTCATGTGCTTTTTAACCATCTGTGTGTCTTCTTTGGAGAAACGTCTATTTAGATCTTCCACCTATTTTTTGATTGGGCTTTTTGGTTTTTATTTGATATTGAGCTTCATAAACTGTTTATGTATTTTGGAGATTAACCCCTTGTTGGGTGATTAACCCCTTGTTGGTTGCTTCATTTGCAAATATTTTCTCCCATTCTGAGGGTTTATTTTCTTGTTTGGTGTTAGGGATGTTCTAATTTCATTCATTTATACGTAGCTGTCCAGTTTACCTAACACCACTTATTGAAGAGACTGTCTTTTCTCCATTGTATATTCTTGCCTCCTTTGTCATAGATTAGGTAATCATAGGTGTGTGGGTTTATCTCTGGATTTTCTATCCAGTTCCATTGATCTATATTTCTGTTTTTGTGCCAGTACTATACTGTTTTGATGACTGTAGCCTTGTAGCATAGTCTGAAGTCAGGGAGCCTGATCCCTCCAGCTCCGTTTTTCTTTCTCAAGGTTGGTTTGGCTATTCAGAGTCTTTTGTGTTTCCATACAAATTGTAAAATGTTTTGTTCTAGTTCTGGAAAAAATGCCATTGGTAATTCAATAGGGATGGCATCGAATCTGTAGATTGCTTTGGGTAATATAGTCATTTTCACAATATTGATTCTTTCCATCCAAGAAAATAGTATAGCTGTCCATCTGTTTGTGTCATCTTTAATTTCTTTCATCAGTATCTTATAATTTTCTGAGTACAGGTATTTTGCCTCCTTAGGTGGGTTTATTCCTAGGTATTTTATTCTTTTTGATGCGATGGTAAGTGTGATCATTTTTGATTTCTCTTTCTGATCTTTTGTTGTTAATATATAGGAATGCAAGAGATTTCTGTGTATTAATTTTATATCCTGCAACTTTACCAAATTCATTGATGAGCACTAGTAGTTTTCTGGTAGTATCTTTAGGATTTTCTATGTATATATCATGTCATCTGCAAACAGTGACAGTTTTATTTATTCTTTTCCAATTTGGATTCCTTTTATTACTTCTTTTCCTCTTATTGCCATGGCTAGGACTTCCAAAACTGTTGAATAATAGTGCTGGGAGTGGACATCCTTGTCTTCTTCCTGGTCTTAGAAGAAATGCTTTCAGTTTTTCACCATTGAGAATGATGTTTGCTGTGGGTTTGTCATATATGGCCATTATTATGTTGAGGTAGGTTCCTTCTATGCCCACTTTCTGAAGAGTTTTTATCTTAAACTGGTGTTGAATTCTGTCAAAAGTTTGTTCTGTAGCTATTGAGAAGATCATATGGTTTTTATTCTTCAAATTTGTTGATGTTGTATATTTCACACTGATTGATTTGCAGATATTGAAAAATCCTTGCGCCCCTGGGATAAATCCCAGTTGATCATGGTGTATGATGCTTTTAATGTGTTGTTGGATACAGTTTGCTGGTATTTTCTTGTGGATTTTTTTTTTTTATGTTCATCAGTGATATTGGCCTGTAATTTTCTTTTTTTCTGATATCTTTGTCTGGTTTTAGTATCAGGGTGATAGTGGCCTCGTAGAATGAGCTTGGGAGTGTACTTACTCTGCAGTGTTTTGGAAGAGTTTCAGAAGGGTAAGTGTTAGCTCTTCTCTAAATGTTTGATAGAATTTGTCCGTGAAGCTCTCTGGCCCTAGACTTTGGTTTGTTGGAAGATTTTTAATCACAGTTTCAATTTCAGTACTTAGGATTAGTCTGTTCATGTTTTCTATTTCTTCCTGGTTCAGTCTTGGAAGGTTTTACCTTTCTAAGAATTTGTCCATGTCTGCTACGTTGTCCATTTTATTGGTGTATAGTTCCTTGTAGTAGTCTCCTATGATCCTTTCTATTTCTGTGATGTCCATTGTAACTTCTCTTTTTTCATTTCTATTTCATTGATTTGAGTTCTGTCCACTTTGTTTTGTTTTGTTTTTTGATGAGTCTGGCTAAAGGTTTATCAGTTTGGGTTATCTTCTCAGAACCAGCTTTTAGTTTCATTGGTCTTTGTTATTGTTTTCGCTCTCTATTTCATTTATTTCTGCTCTGATCTTTATGATTCCTTTCCATCTACTAACTTTCGTTTTTGTTTGTTCTTTCTCTATTTGCTTTAGGTGTAAGGTTAAGTTGTTTATTTGAGATTTTTGTTGTTTCTTGAGGTAAGATTGTATTTCTATAAACTTCCTTCTTATAACTGCTTTTGCTGCATGCCAAAGGTTTTGGTTCATTGTGTTTTCATTATCATTTTTTCCTAGGTATATTTTGATTTCCTCTTTGATTTCTTCAGTGATTCATTGACTATTTAGTAGCATATTGTTTAGCCTCCATGTGTTTGTGGTTTTTACATTTTATTTCCTGTAATTGATTTCTAATCTCATGGAGTTTTGGTCGGAAAAGATGCTTGATATGATTTCATTTTTCTTAAATTTACTGAGGCCTGATTTGTGGCACAAGATGTGATCTATCCTGGAGAATGTTCTGTGTGCACTTGAGAAGAAAGTGGAATCTGCTGCTTTTGGATGGAATGTTTTATAAATATCAATTAAGTCTATCTGGTCTAATGTGTTATTTAAGGCTTATGTCTCATTAACTTTCTGTCTGGATGATCTGTCCATTGGTGTAAGTGGGGTTTAAAGTCCCCTACTATTATTGTGTTGCTGTTGATTTCCCCTTTTATGACTGTTAGCATTTGCCTTATATATTGAGGTGCTCCTATATTGGATGCATAAATATTTACAATTGTTATATCATCTTCTTGGATATCAATCCAAGCCTTGATCATTATGTAGTGTCCTTCCTTGTCTCTTGTAAGAGTCTTTATTTTAAAGTCAGTTTTATTTGATATGAGTATTGCTACTCTGGCTTTCTTTTCATTTCCATTCGCATGGAATATCTTTTTCCATCCCCTCACTTTCAGTCTGTATGTGTCCCTAGGTCTGAAGTGGGTCTCTTGTAGACAGCCTATATACGGGTCTTGTTTGTGTATCCATTCACCCAGTTTATGTCTCTTGGTTGGAGCACTTAATCCATTTACTTTTAAGGTTATTATCGATATGTATGTTCCTAGTGCCATTTTCTTAATTGTTTTGGGTTTGTTTATGTAGGTCTTTTTTCTTCCCTTCCTCTTTTGTTCTCTTCTCTTGTGGTTTGATGACCATCTTCAGTGCTGTGTTTGGGTTGCTTTTTCGTTCGTGTATATATATATATATATATATATATATATATATACAGGGCTGTTTTAAGTTGATGGTCCCTTAATTTCAAATGCAATTCCCATTTCCTGCATTTGTACTCTCCTTTTCTCATGGATGCTGGTTTTGATATCATATTTGTGTATGGATGATTTCTTGATTTCACTGTGTGTGTATTTGCTTTTACCAGTGAGCTTTCCCATTATGTGATTATCTTGTTTCTAGTTGTGGCCTCTCTCTCTCTCTCTTTTTTTTTTCCCCCTGCCTAGAGAAGTTCCTTTAGCGTTTTGTGTAATGCTGTTTTGGTTGTAGGTTTTTCCCTTTTGTCACTTTAAATATATCATGCCACTCCCTTCTGGCCTGCAGAGTTGCTGCTGAAAAATCAGTGGATAACCTCATGGGGATTCCCTTGTATATTATTTGTTGATTTTCCCTTTTTGCTTTTAATATTTTTTATTTGTATTTAATTTTTGTTAGTTTGATTAATGTGTCTCAGCATGTTTCTCCTTGGGTTTATCCTGTATGGGACTCTCTGCACTTCCTGGACTTGGGTGACTATTTCCTTTCCCATGTTAGGGAAGTTTTCAACCTATAATCTCTTCAAATATTTTCCCAGACCCTTTCTCTTTTTCTTCTTCTTGGACCCTTATTATTCAAATGTTGGAGCATTTAATGTTGTCCCAAAGGTCTCTGAGACTGTCCTCATTTCTTTTTATTATTTTTTCTTTATTCTATTCTATGGCAGTGATTTCCACCATTCTATCTTCCAGCTCACTTATCCATTCTTCTGCCTCAGTATTCTGCTATTGATTCCTTCTAGTGCATTTTTCATTTCAGTTATTGTATTGTTCATCTCTGTTTGGTTTTTAGTTCTTCTAGGTCTTTGTTTTACATTTCTTGTATCTTCTCAATCTGTGCCTCCATTCTTTTTCTGAGATCTTGTATCATCTTTACTATCAATACTCTGAATTCCTTTTCAAGGAGACTGCTTATCTCCTCTTCATTTGGCTGTTCTTATAGGTTTTTATCCTGGTTCTTCATCTGCAACCTATTTCTCTGTCTTCTCATTTTGTCTAACTTGCTGGTTTGTGGTCTCCTTTCTGCAGGCTGCAGTTTTGCTAGCTTCTGGTGTCTGCCCCCTGGTGGGTGAGGTTGGTCCAGAGGCTTGTGCTATTATCTCCTTCATAGGGGGTTTGACTGGTGCTGTGGTGACCAGAGCTTGCCCTGGATATTTAACGGCACCTCCCCTTTCCTCTGTGGTTTTCACTGCCCTGTCAGGGGCAGGGTCTGCTCCCTAGTTGTTGGAGTAGAGGCCCCCACATCTGTTTCTTAGCTGTGTTTCTGATCTTCAGTGGAAGGTAGGTGGGATTGGAGCACTCGCCTTGGGAGAGAAGCTGTTCACCTGTGAATGTGCTCTGTTGTGTCCCATTTCTCTCGTTATGTGGGCTCACAAAGTACACTGTTGCTGGCACTGCTTTCAGTCCGACCTTAACCTTGTGTATGCTGGCAATTGGCCCTGTTGACTCTCAGTTGTTTTTTGCACCAGGCCACCAGTATAGATATACTGAGGTCAGATCCCAGGACTGCAGTAATCATGCACCTGGACCCTCTGTGGGAACTGTGGAAGCAGTTCAGACTCTGGCCAGGCCCAACCACCATGTGTACGTGCCCACAAAGCCCACAGCTGCTAAAGCCAGTCCTTTCCCAGTTGCAGGAACACTTGTCCTTTTGGATGTTTCACAGGTGCTGAATTTAGGAAGCCGTCAACAGAGGTGTAACTCCACCAGTCACACAGCTGCAAGGAGATATTTTAGCTCTTCTTCCTTACTCACACGGGCCCTGGGGCTCAGGTGTGGTTTTAGCCCCACATCTGTGTGTGGTCCTAGAGCACAGGAGTCTGCCTGGCAGGAAGGAGCTGAGGTGGTGATCAGGGTGAGCAGGCCTCCCAGGTTGGATGGTGCTGGGGTAACGATTGTAATCCTTGAGCCTGTCAGGGGGTGATCATGGCAAGCAGTTAACCCAGGCAGGGTGGGGGGTGGTGGAGAAGGTGATAGCAGAGGTGTGGGAGCCCTCCTTAGTGCCTGTGAAGGCAGAGGACTGCACATGTGGAGAGAGGCTGCAATGGTGGCCCTGCCCTTTGTGTGTCACTCAACAATGGCCCTTTGCCTCTGCAGCTCTCTGGGCTTCCTCCAGGAGCATCCCCAGTTGCAGTGCTCCTCACTCCTGTATTCCCTCAGGCTGTCTCCTCTCAGCCAATAGCAGTCTCCTGAGTCTGCTCTCCAAACCTCCGTTCTAGTACCCAGCCCTCATGCTCACTGGCAGACACTGGTCTCAGGCTGGGATGTGCAGGACTGTGGCACAGACCATCTGTGTAGGTCTCACTCTCTCCTGCATGCCACAGACCAATTGCTGGGCTCTGCTCCAAGCCCCCAAAGCTCCCTCTCTGTCTCAGCTGATCTCCCCATCGGTGAGGGAGCTTCCCAAGATTCAGGAACCTCTCCTCACCTTAAGCTCCCTGACAGAAATGCCGATCCTGTCCTGCTTCCTCTCTCCTTCCTTTTCCCTTCTTTCTTTCCTCCCACCCAGTTATGTGGGGATCTTTCTTGTTCTTTTAGGTGTCCAAGGTCCTCTGCTAGTGTTCATCAGGGGATCTGTGAGAATTGTTCCATTTGTAGATGTAGTCTTGATACGTTTGTGGGGCGAGATGAACACCATATCCTCCCACTCCTCTGCCATCTTGGAAAATGAATTCATTTCTTCACTTCACTTATGTCATTCAGCCAACACTGGCAAAGAAAATAATGCAAACAGCTCAACAATTATTTAATGAATTAAAATGAATTTTCTAAACTGTCCACCTGTCATAAAAAGAAATTTTTCCAAAGAGAGAACATGAAGAAGGATTTGTGCTTAGATTATATGTGTTTAATGGGGAATAACTGTTAGTGCTAGCTCAGTTACCTAACCATTCCTATTGATTAAAATTTGAAGAGTATAATAACACTCCTGGAAATAATAACTGAAGTTTAAAATGAGAGAAAAGCCATGCAAGATAACCCAAAAAAATCATCTGCAAAATCAAAAATTTATAGTAAGGGAGAATTTAAGTATTTACACCCAAATTTCACTCAAAAATAAATATACATATGATTATATGTCTATAAATATTTGTGTACATGAATATATGTACATGCATATTTATATGTGTGTGTGTCTTAAACATATATATGAAAATACGTGCCTAAAATCATGTTTTCTGTGCATATATCATATAATGGCATTTAGTTAGAAAAACAGTATTATAAGTTTGACTCCAAACAAGTGTCAAAAATAAATGTTTTCAAATTTTTGAAATCTATTTTTCCCACTAACTGTAGAATAAATTATTATAGCTTTTGATATTTAGTACAATTTTGATATTTAGATATAAAAATATTTAAAACTAAATCTAAAGAAGGAATATTTTAATGATATTGATTGTATTTTATTGATTGGAAACTACACATTAAAATATATCAGAAAGAATACTTCATAAGTAATTTTCAAACAATGATATTAAATAAGGAATTATATTTTGACAATTTTAAGGTTTTAGATATCATAATGTAAGCAGCATAATTTGAGAAATAAAACTATAATTAGGAAGCTAAATCATATGTTCATTAAATGTGATCATTAGATATGCCACGAGTTTTATATTATTTGGCTCTGAAGTCCCAGATTAGAAAATACTGTACAAGCATAAAATGCCATGACTTGTTGATGATCTTAACGAGACAAATTATGGTCAATATAATAAAAATATTTTGATCTTCCTTTAGAGATACCTAACCTTTCAGTTTGATTTTCTTATATTCAGTGTGGCCAATTAGAAGTAAATGTCTGTGGACCCCATTAAAATAAGCTATTGCATTACATGTGCAGAGTCTCTGTGTTTTACAATGAGCCCCAGAGCAGTGCTTTATAGTCTGTAGAAACCAATTTGTGAGGATTGTAGGAATATTAATTTTGGACATAACACAAGGTAGAATATTTCAACAGTGCAGCCTATCTTGGTGCTGGTTTCCTAGTGTTTAGGCAATTAAATATGTGGAATTTGATTGTGTGGAATTTGATTTAAACTCTACTTTTAACATAATGAAAATATTGAAACCAAATTCTAAAAAAAGAACATAAACAACTGGAAATATATATGAACTAATCCTATGGATGGATTATATTTGTCTAGAAACCATTAACATAATTTTAATGATATATGACATAGTACTTAAGACTGCAAAGTATCTGGATATCATTATTCAGAAAAATTAATTTTATATACATATATTACTCTTTTGTATTATCTCATGTAGATTTGTTTCTGAGTTGAAAAGTGTATTTAGTTTACCACAAGTAGATTTTGCCTCATGACTTTTAAAATGCATTTGGAAATCTGTAATGAAGAAAGCTATGCCAGAAACATCAATTTATACATTAATTTTAAATACTGTATATATAAAAAGGACCTTCTGTATAGCACAGGGAACTCTGCTCAGTGTTACATAACAACCTAAATGGGAAAAGAATTTGAAAAAGGATAGATACGTGTATATGTATAACTGAATCACTTTGCTGTCCACCTGAAACTAACACAAGATTGTTAATCAACTATACTCCAATATAAAATAGAAAGTTAAAGAAAATGGCTTAGCCATCATTATGTTCAGTTGCCTGTCTAACCAGACAGCGATCAATAACACCCTACAATTCTAGTAATATTGATAAACTAATAAATTATGAATAAAAATTAGTGTATATAAACTATATTCTAAAACATACTATGAAATTGCAACTGTTACATTTCTTAAACAGAAATTTCTTAAAACACATACATTATATAATAGTATAATTCTTACAGGTTTTCATGATTTCTCTGGGTACTTATTTTATGGGATATTTCATGATGTCACATATCCCTTTTTGAACTCTCTTAAAATTATTTAAAATATAAAATAACTAGTAGCATAAGGATATGTTAAGAAGTTTGATTGCCACAAAATTCAATTGCACTTTTATATCAGTTACAATGAGCCATACTGACTATAGCCTGTGAATTCCTAGGTGACTTAATGAAAAATTCTCATTTACCTACTTGGAAATCTTCCAGCGTTCTTACTTCTGTGTTCATCCTTCTTGTATTTACTCAGTAAATTGAATTGTCTTTTTTCCCTGGATTCTGCTTCAGCTCTAATGATGGGAGTCAGCTGAAAAACAAACATGCAACAAAAAAGAAAACCAAACAAAAATATTTCATCTTATATCAGTTGAGTATCTTTTGGCCTATTCCTTACTTTCTTCTATTTTTTACCCTTCTTTTTTAACATCTGAGAAGCTACACTGCTAAAACTCATTATCTCTTTACACTTCACATGAAGAAGAAGGCAGAGGAGGAAGAGGGAGAAGGAAGAGGAAGAGGGGGAGGAGGGGGAGGAGGAGGAAGAAAAAAAGATTTGAAAAAATATTCACATATATCATCACCAAGGGAAAAGTTACTTTTCTCTAATTAACATATTATTTCTCCTCTCATTGATTTTCATGGATTGATCTTAGGGACACTTCTTATTTAACACTAGAACAACTTGGGGAAGCTGTTAAATAATAAATAAATATAATAAAACACTAATGACTGGTCTCTACTTGCAGACAGTCTGATTCCATTGGTCTGGAATGGACCTTGGATATGAACATTTGTTAAAAGATCCCTGAGTGATTTTAATGAATGACCATAGTTCAGAACTATTGATTAACTGGTCATATCAAACATATTTATTGACATCAGCCTGCTTAAACCATACTCTCCCATGCCTTTAAGCATAATTTTCTTAAAATTTTTTGCTGATATACTAAGTTCACAGACCCACCAAAACATACAACTGTGTGCAGCCTGTGCAGGTAGGTTAGCCTGGAAAGACAAGGTCCAGCCTAACCTACCAGAACACAGGCACCAGTCCCCCCAACCAGGAAGCCTACACAAGCAACTGAACCAAACTAACTCACTAGAGGCAGACACCAAAAAAAGACAGGAACTATGAACCTGCAGCCTACAAAAAGGAGACCCCAAACACAGTAAGTTAAAAAAAAAAAAAAAAAAAGACAGAGAAATATGCAGCAGATGAAGGAGCAAGGTAAAAACCCACCAGACCAAATAAATGAAGAAAAATAGTCAGTCTACCTGAAAATGAATTCAGAGTAATGATAGTAAAGATGATTGAAAATCTTGGAAACAGAATGGAGAAAATACAAGAAACGTTTAACCACGACCTAGAACACTTAAAGAGCAAACAAACAATGATGAACAACACAATAAATGAAATTAAAAATTCTCCAGAAGGAATCAGTAGCAGAATAACTGAGGCAGGAGAACAGATAAGTGAGCTGGAGGATAGATGGTGGAAATAACTACTGCAGAGCAGAGTAAAGAAAAAAAAAAAATGAAAAGAATTGAGGACAGTCTCAGAGACCTCTGGGAGAACAAAAAAATGCACCAACATACGATTTGTAGGGGTCCCATAAGAAGAAGAGAAAAAGAAAGGGTCTGAGAAAATATTTGAGGAGATTATTGTTGAAACTTCTCTAACATGGGGAAGGAAATAGTCAATAAAGTCCAGAAAGCACAGAGAGTCCCATACAGGATAAATCCAAGGAGAAACCCACCAAGTCATGTATTAATCAAACTATCAAAAATTGAATACAAAGAAAAAATATTAAAAGAAGCAAGGGAAAAGCAACAAATAACATACAAGGGAATCACCATAAGCTTAACAGCTGATCTTTAAACAGAAACTCCGCAAGAAACTGCAGAAGGGAATGGCAGGACATAATTAAAGTGATGAAAAGGAAAAACGTTCAACCAAGATTACTCTACCCAGCAAAGATCTCATTCAGATTCAATGGAGAAGTTAAAATCTTTACAGACGAGCAAAAGAGAAGAGAATTCAGCACCACCAAACCAGCTTTGCAACAAATGCTAGAGAAATTTCTCGAGGCAGGAAATACAAGAGAAGGAAAAGACCTACAATAACAAACCCAAAACAATTAAGAAAATGGTAATAGGAACATACATATAGATAATTATCTTAAATGTAAATGGATTAAATGCTCCAAACAAAACACATAGACTGGCTGAATGGATACAGAAACACAACCCATATATATGCTGTCTACAAGAGACCCACTTGAGACCCAGGGACACATGCAGACTGAAAGTGAGGGGATAGAAAAAGATTCCATGTAAATGGAAGTGAAAAAAAGCTGGAGTAGCAATTCTCATATCAGACAAAATAGACTTTCAAACAAAGACTATTACAAGAGACAAAGAAGGACACTACATAATGATCAAGGGATCAATCCAAGAAGAAGATGTAACAATTGTAAATATTTATGCACCCAACATAGGAGCACTTCAATATATAAGGCAGATGCTAACAGGCATAAGAGGGGAAATCAACAGTAACACAGTCATACTAGGGGACATTAACACCCCGCTTTTACCAATGGACAGATAATCCAAAATGAAAATAAATAAGGAAACAGAAGCCTTATATGACAAATTGGACTTAATTGATATTTATAGGATATTTCATCCAAAAACAACAGAATACACTTTCTTCTCAAGTGCTCATGGAACATTCTCCAGGATAGATCACATATTGGGTCACAAATCAAGTCTTGGTAAATTTAAGAAAATTGAAATTGTATCAAGTAACTTTTCCAACCACAATGCTATGAGACTAGATATCAATTACAGGAAAAAAAAAACTGTAAAAAATACAAACACATGGAGTCTAAACAATACACTATTAAATAACCAAGAGATCACAGAAGAAATCAGAGAGGAAATCAAGAAATACCTAGAAACAAATGACAATGAAAATATTACAGGGGCTTCGCTGGTGACTCAGTGGTTAAAAATCTTCCTGTCAATGCAAGGGACGTGGGTTCAAGCCCTGGCCCAGGAAGATCCCACATGCCACGGAGCAACTAAGCCCATGCACCACAACTACTGAGCCCGACCTCTAGAACCCACAAGCCACAACTACTGAGGTCAAGGGCCACAACTACTGAAGGCTGCGTGCCTAGAGCCTGTGCTCCACAAAAAGAGAAGCCATGACAATGAGAAGCCTGTACACCACAATGAAGTGTAGTCCCCACTCACCGCAACTAGAGAAAGCCTGCACACAGCAATGAAGACCCAATGCAGCCAAAAATTTAAAAATTAATAATTTATATTAAAAAAAAAAACATGGGGCTTCCCTGGTGGCGCAGTGGTTGGGAGAGAATGTCCAGGACTGTGAACTGCTTTACTGAATGTGACAGTCTCATGGGCAGCTAGGTGGGAAGACAGTTTCTAGGGCTGAGGACATTTCCAGGGGCACTAGGTCAGTTCAGAGCTAAAAAAAAAAAAAAAAAAAAAAAAATGATTGTCCAAAACCTATGGGATTCAGCAAAAGCAGTTCTAAAAGGGAAGTTTATAGCAATACCATCCTACCTCAAGAAACAAGAAAAATCTCAAGTAAGCAACCTAACCTTACACCGAAAATAATTAGAGAAAGAAGAACAAAAAAAAAAAACCAAAGTAAGCAGAAGGAAAGAAACCATAAAGATCAGATCAGGAATAAAGGAAAAAGAAATGAAGGAAACAATAGCAAAGATAATGAAACTAAAAGCTGGTTCTTTGCAAAGATAAACAAAATTGATAAACCATTAGCCAGAATCATTAAGAAAAAAAGGGAGAAGACTCAAATCAACAGAATTAGAAATGAAAAGGAGAAGTAACAACTGACACTGCAGAAATACAAAGGATCATGAGAGATTACTACAAGCAACTCTATGCCAATAAAATGGACAACCTGGAAGAAATGGACAAATTCTTAGAAAAGCACAACCTTCCAAGACTGTCCCAGGAAGAAATAGAAAATATGAACAGACCAATCACAAGCACTGAGATTGAAACTGTGATTAAAAATCTTCCAACAAACAAAAGCCCAAGACCAGATGGTTTCACAGGTGAATTCTATCAAACATTTAGAGGAAAGCTAACACCTCTCCTTCTCAAACTCTTCCAAAATATAGCATAGGGAGGAACACTCCCAAACTCATTCTACGAGGCCACCATCACCCTGATACCAAAACCAGACAAAGATGTCACAATATAAGAAAACTACAGGCCAGTATCACTGATGAACATAGAGGCAAAATCCTCCACAAAATACTACCAAACAGAATCCAACAGCACATTAAAAGGTTCATACACCATGATCAAGTGGGGTTTATCCCAGGAATGCAAGGATTCTTCAATATACACAATTCAAGCAATGTGATATACCATATTAACAAATTGAAGGATAAAACCCATATAATAATCTCTAATATATGCAGAAAAATCTTTGGGCAAAATTCAACACCATTTATGATAAAAACCCTCCAGAAAGTAGGCATAGAGGGAACTTAGCTCAACATAATAAAGGCCATATATGACAGACCCGCAGCCAACATCATTCTCAATTGTGAAAACTTGAAACCATTTCCTCTAAGATCAGGAAAAAGACAAGGTTTCCCACTCTCACCACTACTATTCAACATAGATTTGGGAGCTTTAGCCACAGCAATCAGAGAAGAAATAGAAATAAAAGGAATCCAAATTGGAAAAGAAGTGAAACTGTCACTGTTTGCAGATGACATGATACTATACATAGAAAATCCTAAACATGCTACCAGAAAACTACTAGAGCTAATCAATGAGTTTCATTCAAATTAATCAATCAAATTAATCAGGACACAAAATTAATTGCACAGAAATATCTTGCATTCCTATACAATAATGATGAAAAATCTGAAAGAGAAATTAAGGAAACACTCCCATTTACTACTGCAATAAAAAGAATAAAATATCTAGGAATAAACCTATTAAGGAGACAAAAGACCTGTATGCATAAAACTATTAAGACACAGATGAAAGAAATTAAAGATGATACAAACAGATGGACAGACATACCATGTTCTTTCTTGGATTGGAAGAATCAACATTGTAAAAATGACTATAATACCCAAAGAAATCTACAGATTTGATGCAATCCTTATCAAACTACCAATGGCATTTTTTCACTGAACTAGAACAAGAAATTTCACAATTTGTATGGAAACACGAAAGACCCCAAATAGCCAAAGCAATCTTGAGAAAGAAAAACGGAGCTGGAAGAATCAGGCTCCTTGACTTCAGACTATACTACAAGGCTACAGTAATGAAGATAGTATGGTACTGACACAAAAACAGAAATATAGATCAATGGAACAGGATAGAAAGCCTAGAGATAAACCCACACACATATGGTTGCCTTATCTTTGATAAAGGAGGCAAGAATATACAATGGAGAAAAGACAGCCTCTTCGATAAAGTGGTGCTGGGAAAACTGTACAGCTATATTTAAAAGAATGAAATTAGAACACTCCCTAGCACCATATATTAAAAAAAAAAAAAAAAAAAAAAAAACCTCAAAATGGGTTAGAGACCTAAATGTAAGGCCAGACACTATAAAACTCTTAGAGGAAAACATAGGCATAATACTCTATGACCTAAATCACAGCAAGATCCTTTTTGACCTACCTCCTAGAGAAGTAGAAATAAAAAGAGAAATAAACAAATGGGACCTAATGAAACTTAAAATCTTTTGCACAGCAAAGGGAACCATAAGCAAAACAAAAAGATAACCCTCAGAATGGGAGAAAATATTTGCAAACAAAGCATCTGACAAAGGATTAATCTCCAAAATATACAAGCAGCTCATGTAGCTCAATATCAAAAAAACAAACAATGCAAATCAAACTGCGCAGAAGTCCTAAATAAACATTTCTCCAAAGAAGATATACAGATTGCCAACAAACACAAGAAAGGATGCTCAATATCACTAATCATTAGAGAAATGCAAGTCAAAACTACAATGAGGTATCACCTTCCACCAGTCAGAATGGCCATCGTCAAAAAATCTAAAAACAGGGCTTCCCTGGTGGCGCAGTGGTTGGGAGTCCACCTGCCGATGCAGGGGACACGGGTTCGTGCCCCAGTCTGGGAAGATCCTGCATGCTGCAGAGAGGCTGGGCCCATGAGCCATGGCCACTGAGCCTGCGCGTCCGGAGCCTGTGCTCCGCAGCGGGAGAGGCCACAACAGTGAGAGGCCCACGTACCACACACACACACACAAAAAAAATCTATAAACAATGAATGCTGGAGAGGGTGTGGAGAAAAGGGAACCCTCTTGCACTGTTGGTGGGAATGTAAATTGATACAGCCATTATGGAGAACAGTATGGAGGTTCCTTAAAAAACTAAAAACAGAACTACCATATGACCCAGCAATCCCACTACCAGGCATATACCCTGAGAAAACCATAACTGAAAAAGAGTCATGTACCACAATGTTCACCGCAGCACTATTTACAATAGCCAAGACATGGAAGCAACCTAAGTGTCCATCAACAGAAGAATGGATAAAGAAGATGTGGCACATATATACAATGGAATATTACTCAGCCATAAAAATTAATGAAATTGAATTATTTGTAGTGAGGTGGATGGACCTAGAGTCTGTCATACAGAGTGAAGTCAGAAAGAGAAAAACAAATACCATATGCTAACACATATATATGGAATCTAAAATAAATAAATAAATGATTCTGTTGAACCTAGGGGCAGGACAGGAATAAAGATTCAGATGTAGATTAGGGACTTGAGGACACAGGGAGGGGGAAGTGTAAGCTGGGGTGAAGTGAGAGAGTAGCATTTATATGCATACACTACCAAATGTAAAATTGACAGCTAGTGGGAAGCAGCTACATCACACAGGGAGATCAGCTCGGTGGGATGGGGGTTGGGATAGGGAGGGTGGGAGGTAGACATAAGAGGGAGTGTATATGGTTATATATTTATACATATAGCTGATTCACTTTGTTATATAGCAGAAACTAACAACATTGTAAAGCAATTATACTCCAATAGAGATGTTAAAAAAAATAAAAAAGAACAGAGGGTAAAATGAGACCCACGCAGTCCTATCCAATTACTAATTGAACTACAAAAAAAAAAAAAAAAAATCATAGAATTTTTTTTCTCATATTGTTAATATTGTTTACCTCAGATCCAAATGATATTAAATTTGGTAAAATATTTGAATTATTAGATATTTAATGGGCAAATCTGACAAACTAATTTTTATAAAGTGCCCACGGTTCTTATGGGTCAAGAATTTGGGTGCAAATGACTTGTCCTCCTCTACCCTGGTGTCAGTGAACATAACTAGAATGTTTGAGGCTGGAACCATCTGACCATTTTTTCACTCATGTGCCTGAGTTGTGACGAATCAAAAGCTGAGCTCAGCTGGAACTGTTAACCAGAGTGGCTACATATGGCCTCTTCGTGCATCCATGTTTCTTGGGCTTCCTCATACCATGGAAGCTTCAGCGTAGCATGGTAGCTCAAGGATTAAAGAGAATAAGGCAGAACAGGACAGAGATTCAAGGCCTCTTATGACACAATCTTAGAAGTCACAAACTATTACTGGTGCACACTCAGGAAAACAGTTATGAGTAAGGAGAAGGGACACAGACCCAACTTCTCGGTATGTCAAAGAATTTTTGGCTATGTATTTAAAATAACATTATGGTCACATATTTAAAGTGTTATCTAAACACATTATATGTAAGCAAAAGCATGCTAACTGAACAGCATATTTTAGAGTGCAAATTCCACAAAATTCTGCACTTCAGCCTTGGAAAACTGCAATGCCACATGACCCTAAGTGTGAAGGAAAATTATAAGACTTGATATTGTAGTTGACTAATACTATATGTCATGTTCAACAACCTTGCCTATGTCTTTTTTTTAATATTGGCAAAGAAGGTAAAGATCATGAAATAGTTATAGTCAAGGAGCTTATGAAAAACATTTCCTCCCAATTTAAGCAAGAATGAGTTTCCTCTCAATTCAGGTAAGTTTTTCTCAGTAGCTGAACACATTAATAACATTCTGGAGAGGATCAAAACTAAGACAATCTTATTAGGTTAGACTATAGTAATGACTATAAACTGATTTCTATTTCTATATTATGTATATTTCTCTAAATCTAATTTACGTTAAAAGCATGCTTATATTTGAGATTATTTTTTTAAATGTCAAGCAGAGAAAGCTGAAATAGTTTACTTAATTTAGAAATATCAGTTTTTGGAGTGTGTATGAAAATCATGGGTCATACCCATATAATAAAAATTATATATTGGGTTATAAAGAATTATGACAAGCCAACAGCATATTTTCCTGTATGAGCCATATAGTACCTTAGATTGTTTCAATAATAAAATTAAAATTATGAAGTAGCATTATTGTTTTCATTTTGTTGACTGCAAAATTCCTCTTCCTGGAGGGGATATTGGAAAAATTTATGGTTTCAACCTTTAGTTTAGAATTAATGTTATTGCTGAGCTTTGGGATTACAAATAGCTAGCTATTCCCAACATAACAGCAGACAACCTTTACAAGAGCCATTTAATAAATACTGCCTGTGTTAGGAAAAACAACTTTATTGTGTGAAACTTATTGACAAAGGGCAGGTAATAATCTAAAGGAGAAAGGTGATAAAATTAGCAGAGAGGAAAAAATACTTTACTTGTATTGATATGTTCTATCTACTTGGCAAAATAACACTGTTAATATTTTCCAGAACAGATCTTTTTTTTTAATACTGTGGAAAAATTATAGGCTCTTTATGCATTTTCTTCTATAAATTATAAACCATTTATATATTTTTAAATAGCAATAAATGCCAATGTCTATGTTAATTCAGGATATTTAAAAATAAACTTCAATATTAGTTTTATGTATATTATTTTGCATATGAAAACATTGCAATAATGTCAAGGAAATTTCTTGGCATTGCTTTTATTGATCTAGATTGAAATTTTGAAATTAGGCAGGAAATTAGGCGTTGGGATAAAAAATTTTATTCAGTTGTTCAACATGCTATGCAATTCTCTGATTAGTGTATTTTCTTTATTCACAGATATATCTATAATTCCAGCCTAAAATTTTGTTTATTTATTTTAGAAGGCTTAAAATACCTGGTAAACTAACTGTTTTCTGTATATGTGTACAGATTTTTCCTTGTAACTTAATGCAAATTTTGTAAAATTTGATGGAATAATATGGAGGGCTTTGCATATTTCTTTAGGCAGTCTCTTGGCTCAGTAGTGCACAAATAGTAATGCCTGAATTCAAGTAATACGTATGTGCTTCTTAGTATAGGAACAAATAGCTCACCGATTGTGTGAGTGCTCAATATACAGTTTATGAAATGTGACACCAGGGCTCTAAACATGGAGCAGGAAGCAGAGTGTAAATATCCTTTAATCTGGCTGAGGTGATTTGTTTAAGGATGGCATAATTATGAAGCCTCTACGAATCATCTACATAAATTTAGGTTTTATTATTTATAATGAAAGGAGACTTGCAAATAAGTCTATAAAATTTATTATTCACAACAAAGTGCAGGAATGAGTATGTGAGAAAATGTCCTTGTTTGTCGTGTTCTATCTTATAAAAAATTTTATTACTGTGAAAAGTAGCTCAGTCAGTGACAATATTTCAAGATATATTTTAAGACTATGATATAGGGTAAATATGATAACAAAATATGTTTTTCTCTCTATTCTTGTTGTTTATAATTTTAAGCACTTGTTGAGTTTTCTCCAGTATCATTCAATTACGAGGCGAAAGATTAGTTCCAATCTTAATAGAACAGTCCATTCAGTACAGAGATATGATATATACTATTTTTAATTAATTTATTTATTTATTTTTTAAGTTTAAATTGGCCCAAGCAACAGTAAGTGACATTGCTTTACTTTTGTTGATTCAACTCATGTTTCTGCCCAATCTTAAGGAAATATGGTTCATGGAACCATACTATTTTTCAATTTATTATTGTTGCATTTATTTTCTAATTTTGTAAATATTACAATATTGCTATAAGAGAAAGTAAACAAAATAAACATTTAAAAATATAATGCAAAGTGAAATTTATATTTGCCTAGTAGTGTGACTAAAACCTAAAATTTTTATGATTTTTATTTTGTAAACTATTTCTGCATAGAGCAGGCAGATGACAATTGAGAGCAAGAATTGACATTAATAATCTTTAAAAAAAATTTACATTTAGAGGAATGATTTTATAGGTAACCAATTATCAGTTAACATAAATAAACTAAAAACTAAAATTCAAGTTTACTTTTAACTGTGGTTGGTTTAACATGAGATAAAATAGTCTGCTATTCTTTCTACTTGCTTCATTGTATTATAAATTCTACCAGTTTTAATTTTACTCAGAAAGAATATAACCAAGAAAGAGCATACAATCTCTGTCCCTCATTTATTTCTGCTAATTCAAATCCAGAAAGTATTTGTATGGTTAATATGCATGGTCCTGTGGACAATCTAAAGAAATGTAAGCTACAAGGATTCTAGAGTCTAGGTGTTCAGACAAAGTGAATAAAAATAGAAATATAAGTTCCAAAAACAAATGCCAAAATAAAGAATAGGTGGTACACTATAGTATTTCACTCCTTTATAATTGGCAATTACAATCAATAATTGCTTAGATGGTCAGAGTAAGCAGTGAGCACTATGTGAAATTTTAATTTGAAGACATTCAGGGTGACAAAACTTGAAATAGTTCTTAAGTATAATAATGGTTATTTCAGAATGTGGAAATGTGTGCTGGGGAAACACAAGGCCTAGGCAGGAGACAGAAGTGAAGTATAAAGGAGCAGAGAGTTCTTAAGAGTAAGTACAAAGCATATGCACATTCAGTCCTACAAACAACCCATCAAGGGAGGAGGAAAATGAAAGTGAAATTGAAACACTCTACTCTTAAGGTTATCTAGCTTCTATTTCTGAAAAAAAAAAAAAAAATCATGGAATTAATGAAGTTTAAGTCCACGAGAGCAAATGAAGTTCATCACTGACACTCAATAACACATTATAGATTCAAATATTTTTCACAAAGTATCTACTCAAGTATAATGAAGAAATAACCATAGGCTATAAATACCTTACATTTTCAAAAACTTTGAGAATTTGTTCAATTATAACTTTTTCTTTTCCACATATATTTCCCCCACAATCAGCTGTAACATATCGTAGCAGATTCCACTTGAAATTGTACTGCATCACTCTTTTCTCAGTATCTTTGAAAATATTCTCACCTGTAGTGTTTCCATGCAGAACATTTTGTAGAGGCTAATTCTGTCACTTCAAACTTGGAGTTGAAGTGACCTTCAAATAAACAACAATCTAGCAGTATAGGTGCCATATGCCCACTTGACAAGAGACAAAGAACACTGCTTGAATATAGGTACCATATGCCCACTTGACAAGAGACAAAGAACACTGCTTGAATATAGGTACCATATGCCCACTTGACAAGAGACAAAGAACACTGCTTGAATATAGGTACCATATGCCCACTTGACAAGAGACAAAGAACACTGCTTGAAGTTACTTGCTTTGTTTTGTAAGTGAATAGTAATTTTTCTCCTAATGCTTCAAGCAACTGTTCTCACCAAAAGACTAATAGTCTTAAACAAGTATATATGTTTTGGACACATTTCTCTGGCTTTTGCAATCAAATTCCATATAAAGAACTCAGCATCAACAAACATCTTCCCTTGTTTAGCAAAAAAAGAACCTGATTGGAAATTTGCTTTGTTCTAGGCTTCATTTTCATTTTAAAAGTGTTTGTGAAGTAATTCAGATATGATGAAATAGTCCATTCAAAATTTAAAAATTTTTCTGACTTGTTTTCCAATGATCTGGGGATAATGTGAGGAGTGGTATAGTATCCAGTTTCATTACATGATAAACACAATACTTTGTCATCCAATTTTATAACAAAATAATCTGCAATTCCCTGTTCTTAAAAGTGTGACATTCGAAGTCCACTTTTATCTTCTTTTCTTGTTTTGACATGATGGGTATGCCCTGGTAATAAAAATAAAATAGAAATTCTGTTGAGTTATACCTGCATCATTGCCATTTGTTTCTATCACAAGTACTCAGCTCTACCATTGTGGGAATCAGTCATATAAAATACATAAATGAGTGAATATGATTGTGTTGCAGTAAAACATTCTTGAAATTGGAATTTTAATTTCCTATAATGTTCATTTCCATGATATGTCATTCTTCCTTTATTATTCTTTTCAACCATTTAATTTTTTTTTTAAATTCAGTTCATTTGCCATACACAGTAGGTAACCAACTTGTTTTGGTCTACGGACCGTATTTTGCTGACCCTTCTACTACAATATAGATACAACATACTTTAACACAAAATAGTAAACAGATCATTGATGTTTCCTATGTGATTAAAATGTATTTTCAATTTTTTTATTTATACAACTATAAGAGAATGAAAACCAAATATATTAAAATATCGATGTAAGTAAAAATCATGAGGACAGAAAGACAAAGGAAGTTTTTCAAAATCAAGTAAAATAATATGAGAATAAAATCTTGAAATAAAGCCTAACAATCTTGGATTTCTGTGGGTAAAAATAGAACAAGCAAATAAAAAAGGGCTGACTTTGGATGCACAATTTCTATTTCAAATCATAAGATGTTTCCCAGGAAACAGTGATGAGTAATGTTTGATATGCTGTCACAGAAGTTAATCATTATTTATATTAACATAGATCATTTTCATTCATGTTGCAATCAATATATTATTTTGCTTCTTTAGAAATTAACTGGCCTATTTTTCACTTTTTAGTCTCAATTTATTACTTCACATATGGGAACTTCACAATATATCATTAAAATTACATAATATATCATTAATTATTAATGAAATGAAGAGCACAGGCTCTGGAATGAAGTGCCTTGACTTGTCTTCATTCAATAATATGTGACCTTAGTCAATCACTTAAACTTTCTTTGCTTAGTTTACTTAGGTCTGGTTCTCCAAGAGAACCAGATAAGAATTAGAATGCAGGTAATTTAAGGAAGTGTACCCAGGAGACTATCATAAGGAAATTGGGGAACCAAAATGGGAGGGGAATAAGCCAAGTAAGAATGTATTTGAGGCAAAGACCCAACCTCTAGAGTGATCACCTAGGGAGTTGTGGAGTATACACTGAACCTCAGAGTTAGTCTCACTTGAAGGAAAGGGAACTGAGCTTTCTGACTCTGTCAGTTAGTCATTGGCCATATCACCAGAGAAAAGTAAACTCCCAGCACTTGGCCAGGAGCTCCAGTAGCCCAAGGGCAGTCCTCTGAGTAAGATCTCAGATATAAGCCACTAGAAGCAAAGCACTCAGAAGGTGGGAGATAGGCACATAAAATGGAACTGAGGCCACGTGGGTGAAACATTGACTATTTCAGCTGGAAAACGGGTGTAATATTACCTACATATTTTTGAGTACTCACTGTATTCCAAATACTAAGGAAAGCGCTTTATTTTTCTTTAAGGTAATATTTATCCATAGTGTTTCTCAGTAAATGTTACCTAATATTTTTATCACACATACAAATTCCACTTTGTTGAATGTACATATAATTATGAGATTAAATTGTGCATCTTTTAATTTAAATGTTAGAATGTCTTCAGTTATTATCAGTTTATCATTTAATCTTGTGTTTTCCTGAATGAAAGTCTACTCCAGGTATTATTATAATTGAGCTAGGAGGATCACCATGATAATAGCAGTCAAGTTCCTAGTACATTAAGTTGGAGAAAAATAAACAGGTACACTGTGTATCCATTAGAGAATTCTATCCAAGTTCATCTTGTTTTTCTTTTTGTCTGTGCTATTTCCCATATATGTGATATTTTTAAATTCTGCAGGGAAGAAACAGCGTGAGAATTATAGTTGCTGGAAATTCCTGCCATCTGGCTCTTTTGCTTTTACTATGTACACTTTTCCCTTTGATTTTATACTTCTGGGAATAGTACATTAAGTTGTCAATTGAAAATATAAATATATGGTGTGTATGTGTGTTTGTGTGTGTGTGTATAAAGGATGTTTTCTTATTCTTAACAGGGTAACATTAAATAATGTCTCCAACTCCAGCATATTTTATTCAGGATGACTACTATAGCACAAAAGTTTTAACTCAGTTTTTCCATTAAATTCATCTTATTTATAAATGTAATTGTCTCTATTCAAATATGGAAAATTTAATGATTGTGCCTACATTTTTTTGCTAATTGAAAGTTTACTTATAAATATATAACTCATATTTATATCTCCCTGTATTTGAGGATGTACCTCTAGTCATAAAATTAATGTTTAGACATCAATAATATGTAGTATTCACATCTCTTTCTGTAGAATGTCATATATTTGCAGTTTTATTGTTGGAATAGTTTTTAAACTCTTTCATGCAAACTGAAATTTTGTACCATTTCACGCTATCTTCCTGTATTGTGAATGTGTCAGTGTGAGGCAGAGTCTGAAAGGGAGGAATTCAGGATAGTGTGAGAATTAACTACACAAATATCTAGAATAATTTGGGCATATAAATTGCATAGCCTTGTTATATTTTTTAATGTATTCTTATTTAATTACTTGTATGTATAGCAGATGTGATGATAGTCTATGATATTAAGTCATATGGCAAGAGAAAAGTAAGATTAGAAGAGCTTGGAGAGGGCTTTCCTGGTGGCGCAGTGGTTGAGAGTCCGCCTGCCGATGCAAGGGACGCGGGTTCATGCCCCGGTCCGGGAAGATCTTACATGCCGCGGAGTGGCTAGGCCCGTGAGCCATGGCCGCTGAGCCTGCGCATCTGGAACCTGTGCTCCGCAACAAAGGGCCCGCAAAAAAGAGCCTGAAGAAAATTTTTAAAATCTTAAACTTGAAATAATGCATAAAAGCAAGCAGAGTGGCCCTTATGAACAAAAGTACAGAGAAGGCAGAGGTCAAAGATACAAAATAAGCATTCAAGTCATCAGGGTGCACACCAGTGACATTGATTCAATACCTATCATGGATAAAGAGACTTCTGAACCCTTCAGGAGGTTGGAAGTACAATTGAGTTGTTGAATATTACAAATGCCTTGGAAGTAAATTTAGAAACCCATATTCCTGCTAAAACTATAATTTCTCAGAGATACATTACATTTGAGAGGCTCAGTCATTCTGCTTAACCTTCTTGAGTCTCACATTTCTCCTGTATGCAAAAGTGAAGTGGGAGACAGGAAATACCTTTCTCACTGTGTTTTAAGGATGCATATTTTTTAAAAGTGTCTTTTTTTTTTTTTTTTTTTTTTTTGCGGTACGCGGGCCTCTCTCTCCCTGTTGTGGCTTCTCCCGTTGCGGAGCACAGGCTCTGGACGGGCAGGCTCAGCGGCCATAGCTCACGGGCCTAGCCACTCTGAGGCATGTGAGATCTTCCCGGAACGGGGCACGAACCCGTGTCCCCTGCATCGGCAGGCGGACTCTCAACCACTGCGCCACCAGGGAAGCCCCTAAAAATTGTCTGTTGATTGATTGATACACAGTGTGTTCAAAAAAACATATTAATTACCTTCTTTAATCTTACATGAATTACTTTAAAAATCAACAAAGTTCTAACAATCCCTTTTTGAGAGTGCCAATGTAAAAACCAAAAGAAAAAAAAAACGTGATATTGAGCAAGATTATATAATTTTATATATATATATATATATATATATATATATATATATTCTTACATGTTTTGTTTTCTCATGGATTGTGGAAAGTCAAATGGCTAAATCTTAGTCTTTTAACTATATTAAGGACAGAAATTTTTAACATAATTAATTTTCACCAAAGAAGGAAAGCAATGCTGTCTTTCTTACATATTTACCTTGAGGTCAAGAAGTTCTCCTAATGGCCCTTTATTGAATGAGAGAGATACAACCTAGAGTGAAGTGGAAAATGGCATAAAGGAGCTAAGAAGGAACAGGGTTTGTTGGGTAACTTACAAAAGGAAGACAGTGGCCTTCAATCTGAAAAAAACAGAGATTTTCTTATGTTAGAAACATTCCCAAGTTGATTTTCATAATATATAATATGTTCTGAGACAATGACCCTAGGAGGTATTATTTAAACTCTATTTGAAGAAAAGTATTCCACAGATATTACCTTTGACCTGTGTGCACTTGAAAATATGAATCACTTCAGAATGGATTGTTTCTCTCTTCTTTCTCATTTTCTCTTTTTGCAGTGCCTCTATCTCAGTTGTGGGAGTAACGTTATGTCATTAGTCTGTACATCTTTCAAGTATAGAAAAGTGATTTGTCCAATAATTCCTAAAAGAAACACATATTTTTCTGTGATGATCATGTCTGAAACATGTTCCAATATTATAAAAAGAAAAAGCAGGGACTTCCCTGGTGGCACAGTGGTTAAGAATCTGCCTGCCAATGCAGGGGACACAGGCTCGAGCCCTGGTCCAGGAAGATCCCAGATGCCGCGGAGCAACTAAGCCCGTGCACCACAACTACTGAGCCTGTGCTCTAGAGCCACCGAGCCACAACTACTGAAGCCCGTGAGCCTAGAGCCTGTGCTGTGCAACAAGTGAAGCAACCGCAATGAGAAGCCCATGCACCACACAAAGCGTAGCCCCCGCTCGCCGCAACTAGAAAAAGCCCATGCATAGCAGTGAATACGCAACACAATCAAAAATAAATAAATAAATAAATTTTAAAGAAAAAACAAAATTCATCCATTCCCCTTTTTGTTACTACAATCAGAACAAGTTATCTTTAGAAGTTTCATTTATTGACAAAATTCTGTACTTGGAAAACTGAGCCATATATATTTATTATAAGTGCTAGCTTGGTGAATCTTTGACAAAACATGGTGATAATAGAAAGATAAATTAAGAACAAGTCTACATAATTATCTTTAATAAGAACTTCATATTGATAGGCATTTATGTATATTTTTGGTCGTGGTAAGAAAAGTTAATATGAGATTTATCCTCTTAATGAATATTTAAGTGTACAATGCAGTACTGTTGACTGTAGGCACTATGTTGTACAATAGGTCTCTAGAACTTATCTTGCATAACTGAAACTTTATATCCTTTGAACAAATCCCCATTTCCCCATCCCCCCAATAACCATCATTCTACTCTCTGCTTCTATGAATTTGACTATTTTAGATATTTCATAAAGTGGAATCATGCAGTATTTGTCCTTCTGTGATTAGCTCATTTTACTTAGCATAATGTCCTCCAGATTTATCCATGTTGTTGAATGTAGCAGTATTTCAGGATTTCCTTCTTTTTGAAGGCTGGATAATATTACATTATATATACCAGTATTTTAATCAGTTTAATTAGATTTTAGTAACTAATTATTACAACTTCTCTGCATAGTAACCACTATGATGATTGATGCCCCTTAACTCCTGAATTTGCCTGACCTGTAGAAACTAGCAAGTTTATATGTTTAGATATTTTCATGAATTTACTCCATAGCACAGTAGGTTTCCAAAGTGGCAAGGAAAAATCTGGCTTTTCAGTGTTTTCTTTTTAAGCACAGAGTGCCTGTTAAACATAAATATATAACTTCATGATTATGTAATTACATTTCTTTTTTCACAAAGCCGTGGGACATTGGGCATAATAATGTGGGTAATCTATCCACTAAAACTAGCAGCATACAGAATTTAAATTGACAATATGATGTTATTGTAAAAAACAATTATTTTATTTCTCTGAAAAATGATAATTTAATAATTCTATACTAATATAATGACTAGAAATATTGGTATATTTCTTAAACAGAGTGGTTTCCTATCATCACACTGAAATGCCAGTGTTAAATCATCTATTTGTTAGTATGATGATAGCTTTCATTTGAATAGTGCTTTACAGTTTTCAAAGAACACTTTCATATATTATTCCTCTGTTCTTCAAAATAACTCTATAAGGAGGCAGATAACTGGTATTATTTTTTTAATATAAATGAAGAAATAGAGGCTTAAAGAGTATTTGTAGCATGACTACAGCAACTTAATAGCAGTCCTGACCTTGAATCCATGTCACTTAACTCTCAGTCCAGTGTTCTTGCCACTAAATTACTGGAAATCCAATGTTATGAAAGTTGCAAAATCAAGTCAGCAAGTATCATACATTATACTGTATTTAGATGATAATAATCATCTAGATAAAATGGGTCTATTTCATTATAATTTAAACATTAACAAACATCTGATATTTCAAGTCATATAGCTCCAAATCAGTCCAGTACTTTAGAAAAGAAAACTATCAGAATAATAAAGACAATCCACATAATTAGAACCCAAATGCCATTTGCCTAAATTTAGTTTGCAGTGAGTCAAATTTGACACATAATTATCTTTGTTTCAGAAGACCACACTTCCAAAATAGAATTCACTAATGATTTAGTCTGTCTTCTGGAAAATCTATATTTTTCCTAATGATCCCTAGAGCTACTCACTATTTGTACTGATTTTTCAGCTCAAATATCTTTCAAGGCAGTGGCAAAGTTTCAGGCACAATGAATGTTTAGGTGGCTTCAAACAATCCTGCTCCTGCTAGATGCTTCAGTAGAGGAGGAATCTCATGCCAGGCCTGCCTAATATATTTGCTTTTGAAGAAAAGCCAAACTCTTGTCTGGTCTCACCCACCTCTTGCTTTTTTGAAGATGCTTAGGAGTCTGTATGTCAGGAATACATACTTTTTTTGCCTTCTGACTGGAACACTCTTCCCCTAGATGTGTCCCCATAGCATACCTTTTCCCATCTTTTAGTTCCTTGCTCAAGTCTCACTTTTCTCAAGATTATATGCTAGACTACTTTGTTTAAAATAGGAGCCTCAGTTTCTTGTGAAACACTTACCTTGCCTTTTTAAATTATCCCTGTGATCACTTACTCCTTCTTGAAACCACATTATCTATGTATTTGTTGGTTCTGTTTCTATCATTCCCCTACAATATAAGTTGGGACTGGGTCTTATTTTATTTCTTTTTTTTCACTTTATCAGCAACGCCTAAAAGAGCAGCTTGCACATATCAGCTGATGTGAATGATTGATTCATACTATTCTCTCTTTGTTAATAGAGACTCAATATTCTATTAATGCTACTACACCCCTGGGATTCATGCTCTGTGATACCAAAGACTGGGTATTCCCAAATTCACTTGGTTAAATGAAGGTTCCATCTTGCTCTTGTCGTTTGCTCTGCAGTCGGCTAACTTTATCTTATCCTGCACTATTCAGATGAATTTAGTTGTCTGAAGTTACTTCAGGAAGCTTGGTGGGGATTAAAAGAATACAAGGAAAGTAAGTTGAATTTCAAGGGTTTTAGCCAATAAAGATTTTAATGCAATGCTAGTTTTAAACAACGAGATGTTTTGAGATTAAAATAGAGTTTCAGATTTTTCCAATATCCATTGAAGATAACAAGTGCAAGTGCCTTGGATTTCTATTTAAATATTAATTTAAACATAAAAGTTTCCCTTGTGAACTGAGGTTATTTGATTACTCATAACCAACATTCAGAAAATACCCAATCTCCCTCTAGACTGGCAGACGATGCAATTTATTCCAATTTTTCAGTCTTTCTTCCCTCTATTTTCCTGTTTATCTATATGACTGTTAAATACAAAAATTGTCCAGTGCCTTGGAGCTTCTTTTTGTTGGCATTGAATATTTCATATTTGAATAAATCTGCTTGAGTTAAAATCACTAGCTTAGTTTCTCTGATCTCTATTATTCTTTTCCTCTTCACTGTCCAATATTTTTAATTTAAACTTTTTATTCCCTTCTCAATTAGTCTTTGCACTCAATTTCCAACAAAGAAAATTTGGTAATTATAACATATTTTCTAATACTTGTTATATTTTTTTATAGTTAACTTTACATACTTTTTTCATAAAATAAATTATTTAAACTATTTATTACAATAAAAATATAAAGAATTATATGACATGTATTTCTGAGTTGTTTTAGAAGAAGAAAGAGATCTTTTTTTAAATAAACTCCCCAAATAGCAATTAATTAATGTCTTCCAATTACTTGGCAGCAAAGCATAATCACTGGCTGACTAAATAAAAATATTTTAAAAAATGAATTAGTTGAATCGCTCCATTGAACACGTATTGGGCTATTGCATAGTAACCTTCAGCAATTAAGATGGTATTGAAAGTGCTAATAACTTATGAAAATTTGGGATTATTTTAATATTTTCATTTACCAATTCATCAATTGACTAAAGTAAATGTTTAGCAGATGTATTCATTGTTTTTTTGTGGTTTACTGACAAAGTTAGTAAATTGAGGAGTTATTTAGACGAATGTGTGTTATAGGATTTGCTAGAGAATATGTTCTATATCAAAAGTTTCCAATAAGAAGCTGAATTGGGGAAAATATTACCATCATATGATACTATATTTGTATATTAAAAAGCAATGAAAACAATATGTTATTAAAATTGGCATTTTCATCAAAATATTTAAATATTTAATCAAATATGTAGCTCAGCCAAAACTTGGAAAAGACTTCTGGTATTTAGATGAGAACCCAAATATTTACATGTATTTAGAGTATGTTGATGCTAAAACAAGTTGTTAAATGTGAGAAAGAGCTGCTAATTATTTATATTTTTCAATTTTACAGATTTTTCTACCATTAATTTTTATTTAAAAACAAAAGCATAACATTTATTTCCAATCTCCAGACTGCATTTCTATTACTTAAGCTTAATTTCAACTAATGTAATGTTTGAAGAAGCTTTAAACTTTGCTAACTGAGAGCTCATTGACATGGCACTTTCCAGCACAAAAATGTTATTTATATTCCAGTCAAAAGCAGATGTTTACATACATATTTCTGAATTGTAATGTGGTGTGATTATAACCAAATAATGTTTTATTGAGCCAAAATCAGATTCAAAACTTCACTTCCAAACAGAATTACTTTAGTAATGTTAATTACTTTTTACTTAATAATCCATATCTAGTGTGACTGCTTCAGATATGGTAGTTCTACCGGAAAATACACTCACTTCAGTGAAAATGCTCTTAACTTAGGGGTGATACTTCTAAAATCAGAAATCAGTAGGCTGAGACTCACAAATCTGAGGTCTAATATTTTGTTCTGCTATAGTTTCCTGAGGTCATTAGTCAGACCCGTTGTCACTGAGCCCACTTTTCAGTCACTTAACTGACATGAATATTTGGTTAAGAAAGAGTATTTCTTTTCTGTGTTTGTAGGGACAAATATTGTTTTTTGCTCATCTCAAGTTGATCCAAATAAAATGGTACTATATTAGAACTGTGCCCAACATTGCATTAATCATATAGTGTCTACAGTGACCCTGGTAAATTTTTAAGAACTACACATATTAATTCCAACTTTTCAATCAATTACCTTCTGCTGAGTTAAGTAATCTGCCCAAGGTCATATTGCTTGGGAATGTCAAGGCTGGAATATTAACCCAGTCACTCTGATTCCAAGACTTTTTCACTTAGTTTAACCACTGCTCAATATTATCTCAAGGACTTTCTTGGAGTTGCTGTTTTTTGTTGTTGTTTGGTTGGTTGGGTTTTTTAAATTGAAATGTAGTTGATTTACAGTGTTGTGTTAGTTTCTGGTGTATAGCAAAGTGATCCAGTTACACATATATAAGCTTTATGTGTGTGTGTGTGTGTGTATATATATATATATATATATATATATATATATATACACACACACATATATATATATATATATGTGTGTATATATATATATATATATATATATATACACACATATATATATACACATTTTTGGAGTCACTCTTTTGACTTACATTTTAAAGACATAGAAAGAATAAAGTAGATATAAACAAACCGCACCCTTCCCATCATACTATTTGTGCTTTTTGTTAGAGGATGTTTCATATGGAAGTCAAATTCATCATTTTGGGCAAAATGACTTGGTCTTTCAACAACTAGCATACATGTCAGAGGTTTTCCTCTCCATGGGAAATTTAGAGGTACTTCTGCTTAAACATTATTGTGAATATTCTGAAGCACTCCAGTTATATTTTATATTACTGCTTAACTATTGAATTAAACTATTCCAAATATCCTCCTCCTAAAACAAAAACTACTGTTCCTTGTTTGTCTAATAGCATCATCTCATGAATATTTTCTAAGTCACAAATCATTGTTGAAACTTTCACCTGTGTCTGTGAGTTTGTTGCATATCATTATACCTATTCATACTATTTAACTGTTTCATAATTGCTACTCATTGCTAGATAGGATTGTATTACTTATATCTCCAAAACAAAATGCCTTTATCATTGAACATTTCTAGCATAAACACTTATCTTTAAAATACTGACAATTTAATAGATGAAATACTAGTATTTTAATTAATAAATACAGGCTACTCAAAATCAGGGTTCGATTTCCGTATTTTTAAAATCCTACAGATGATTCTGATGTACAGCTAAAGAAGAGAACTATTACTGAACTGGAAGAGTAACATCTGGTAGAGTTCTGCTCTACTAAGTTTTAATCTCCTACTACCAGGGCTGTGAAACTGGAAAAATACGCAGTTGTATGATCCTCAGTGCTCACTCCTTAAAAGGTCCTTCATGTCTCTATACTCTTCTTTCAATTTTTGTCTCCTTAATTTCTGTAGCTCTCATGAATTTTGTCAATGATATTTTAAAATATAGTGTAGTACCACCAAGTTCACCTGCCTTCCATTTCTGCATTTATTTTCCTTTTCTGAAAGTTGCAGAGATTTTAATAACAGAGTAGGAATCTAGATGCAAAATGAAGAAATATAATTTTAACCTAATGCAAAACAGCAACAGCAATAATGTTCAGAAACACAGTTCTTTTATGTATATATGCTTTGCTTTTTTCTAAATGAAATTCTTGGTTGTGGGAGGTGGTCAAATTTTTTTCTTAACTACTCAAAACCTGCATCTTCTGAGTTGCATTGCACCGATGGAATATTATCTCAATCTGAAAATGGATGTATTTTTCCACATTTTCACTGAATACTTAATATTTTGATGGATAAATGAAGTGGCACCATATGTCAGCTATGTAGTATTATACAATGTAGTATTAAATGTTTGAATCTACTATTTTTGGAAGTAAAAATATTTTTACATTGCTCTAAAATGTGATTTATATGTGTTGGGTTTCTTTGAAACATTTAGTTAATAAGAAAATAAGTGAATACTAATATCATCTTGACAGGTATCCTTGGTTGATTGTGTCTTAGCACTGCAACACTTGTTTACAAATTTCTCTGGATCTACTTGTACATGACTGTTCTGAATACCTACTTGATAGGTCATTGATAACTATAATCTTAACATTTAATTCTGTCATGATCTAGAACTCTACATTTACTTCCAATTATGTGTTTTTCCAAATCTGCTTAATTCATGTTTTTCAATGGATTTTTCTACATAAAATGGGAAAAAATGGTTAAATTTATGATCATTTTGCACACACACATACACACAAAACTGTTCATACCGACTACTTCCCAGTAAGTTCCTTGCAAGTTTAAAAGCTAATACTTTTGCTTTTCTCATAATTAAGTCAAGTGAATTTTATATAATATACCTCACTTAGGTTTTTGCTCAGACTGAATGAGATTATCATAAGAAAACTGGTATAACAAATATCTTAACCTCAGGTTGGAAGTAGAAAGACAGGTATGAGATTCATCCCTGCTGTGTCCTCACTCTGTGCCCTTGGGAAAGGTATCTGATCTTTCTCATCAGTATATAAAAATGAGAAGTGTTATTATTACCTCACAGGATCGTTTATGTATCAATATGGGTAGTAAGTAAGAAGAAACTTGGCACAACGTCAGCTCTGAACAAATATTATGCCTTTTTCCTAAAGTATGGTGCAAGTATCTGAGAATAGTTAACAAAAGATGATTTATCGAAATCACCAACCTGCCAGGAACCAAGGTGGGGGAGTAGAAGGATGTGCTCTCACCCTCTCTAGCGAGAACACCAGAATCACAGCTAGCTGCTGGACAATCATCAACAGGAAGACACTGGAACTCACCAAAAAAGATACACCACATCCAAAGACAAAGGAGAAGCCACAGTGACATGGTAGGAGGGGCACAATCACATTAAAATCAAATCCCATAACTGTTGGGTGGGTGACTCACAGATTGGAGAACACTTATACCACAGAAGTCCACCCACTGGGGTGAAGGTTCTGAGCCCCATGTTAGCTTTCAGAACCTGGGAGTCCAGCAATGGGAGGAGGAATTCCTAGAGAATCAGACTTTGAAGCCTAGCGGGATTTGATTGCAGGACATTGACAGGACTGGAGGAAACAGAAACTCCACTCTTGGAGGGAACACAGAAAGTAGTGTGCACATCAGGACCCAGGGGAAGGAGGAGTGACCCCAGGGGAGACTGAATCAGACCTACCTGCTAGTGTTGGAGGGTCTCCTGCAGAGGCAGGGGGTGGCTGTGGCTCACCGTGAGGACAAGGAAACTGGCAGCAGTGGTTTTGGAAAGTACTCCTTGGCATAAGCCCTCCCAGAGTCTGCCATTAGCGCCATCAAAGAGCCTAGGTACGTTCCAGTGTTGGGTTGCCTCAAGCCAAGCAACCAACAGGGAGGGAACCCAGCCCCACCCATCAGTAGTCAAGTGGATTAAAGTTTTACTGAGCTGTGCCCACCAGAGCAACAGCCAGCTCTACCCACCACCAGTCCCTCCCATCAGGAAACTTGCACAAGCCTCTTAGATAGCTTCATACAGCAGAGGGCAGACAACAGAAGCAAGAAGAACTACAATCCTGCAGCCTGTGGAACAAAAAACATATTCACAGAAAGATAGACAAGATGAAAAGGTAGAGGGCTATGTATCAGATGAAGTAACAAGATAAAACCCCAGAAAAACAACCAAATGAAGTGGAGATAGGCAAACTTCCAGAAAAAGAATTCAGAATAATGATAGTGAAGAGGATCCAGGAATGCGGAAAAAAGAATGGGGGCAAAGATTGAGAGGATGCAAGAAATGTTTAACAAAGATCTAGAAGAATTAAAGAACAAAGAGAGATGAACAATACAATAACTGAAATGAAAAATACACTAGAAGGAATCAATAGCAGAATAACTGAGGCAGAAAACCAGATGAGCGACCAGGAATACAGAATGGTGGAATTCACTGCTGCGGAACAGAATAAAGAAAAAAGAATGAAAAGAAATGAAGACAGTTTAAGAGACCTCTGGAACAACCTTAAATGCAATAACATTTGCATTATAGGGGTCCCAGAAGAAGAGAGATAGAAAGGACATGAGAAAATATTTGAAAGATTATAGTTGAAAACTTCCCTAACATGGGAAAGGAAATAGCCATTCGAGTCCAGGAAGCACAGAGAGTCCCATACAGGATACACCCAAGGAGAAACATGCCAAGACACATAGTAATCAAATTGGCAAAAGTTAAAGACAAGGAAGAATTATTGAAAGCAACAAGGGAAAAACCACAAATAACATACAAAGGAACTCCCATAGGTTAACTTCTGATTTCTCGGCAGAAACTCTACAAGCCAGAAGGGAGTGGCATGATATACTTAAAGTGATGAAAGGGAAGAATCTGCAACCAAGATTATTCTACCGGGCAAAGATCTCATTCAGATTCAATGGAGAAATCAAAATCTTTACAGACAAAGAAAAGTGAGGAGAATTCAGCACCACAAAACCAGCTCTACAACAAATGCTAAAGGAACTTCTCTAGGCAGGAAGCACAAGAGAAGAAAAGGACCTACAAAAACAAACCCAAAACAATTAAGAAAATGGTAATAGGAACATACATATCGATAATTACCTTAAACATGAATGGATTAAATGCTCCAACCAAAAGAAACAAGCTTGCTGAATGGATACAAAAACAAAACCCATATATATGCTGTCTACAAGAGACCAACTTCAGACCTAGGGACACATACAGACTGAAAATGAGGAGATGGAAAAAGGTATTCCATGAAAATGGAAATCAAAAGAAAGCTGCAGTAGCAATACTCATATCAGATAAAATAGACTTTAAAATAATGTTACAAAAGACAAGGAAGGACACTACATAATGATCAAGCGATCAATCCAAGATATAACAATTATAAATATATATGCACCCAACATAGGAACACCTAAATACATAAGGCAACTGCTAACAGCTATAAAATAGGAAATTGACAGTAACACAGTAATAGTGGGGGACTTTAACACGTCACTTACACCAATGGACACATCATACAAAATGAAAATAAATAAGGAAACAGAAGCTTTAAATGACACAATAGGCCAGATAGATTTAATTGATATTTATAGGACATTCCATCCAAAAAGAGCAGATTACACTTTCTTCTCAATTGCACATGGAATATTCTCCAGGAGAGATCACATCTTGGGTCACAAATCAAGCCTCAGTAAATTTAAGAAAATTGAAAACATATCAAGCATCTTTTCTGACCACAATGCTATGAGATTACAAATGGATTACAGGGAAAAAAACGAAAAAAAACACATGGAGCCTAAACAATACATTACTAAATAGCCAAGAGATCACTGAAGAAATCGAAGAGAAAATCAAGATATCTAGAGACAAATGACAATGAAAACACGATGATCCAAAACCTTTGAGATGCAGCTAAAGCAGTTCTAAGAGGGAAGTTTATAGCTATACAAGCCTACCTCAAGAAACAAGAAAAATATCAACTAAAAAATCTAACCTTACACCTAAAGGAACTAGAGAAAGTATAACAAACAAAACCCAAAGTTAGCAGAAGGAAAGAAATCATAAAGATCAGAGCAGAAATCAATGAAATAGAAACAAAGAAAGCAATAGCAAAGATCAACAAAAGTAAAAGCTGGTTCTTTGAGAAGGTAAACAAAATTGATAAAACATTAGCCAGATTCGTCAAGGAAAAGAGAGAGATGACTCAAATCAATAAATTTAGAAATGAAAAAGGAGAAGTTACAACAGACACTGCAGAAATACAAAGCATCCTAAGAGACTACTACAAGCAACTCTATGACAATAAAATGGACAACCTGGAAGAAATGGACAAATTCTTGAATTCAGAATTCAAGACTGAACCAGGAAGAAATAGAGAATATGAACAGACCAATCACAAGTAATAAAATAGAAACTGTGATTAAAAATCTTCGAACACACAAAAGTCCAGGACCAGATGACTTCACAGGTGAATTCTATCAAATATTTAGAGAAGAGCTAACACCCATCCTTCTCAAGCTCTTCCAAAATATTGCAGAGGAAGGAACACTCCCAAGCTCATTCTATGAGGCCACAATCACCCTGATACCAAAACCATAAAAAGAACTACAAAAAAAAAAAAAAATTACAGACCAATATCACTGATGAATATAAATGCAAAAATCCTCAACAAAATACTAGCAAACAGAATCCAACAACACATTAAAAGGGTCATACACCATGATCAGGTGGGATTTATCCCAGGGATGCAAGGATTCTTCAATATACGCAAATCAATCAATGTGATACACCATATTAGCAGATTGAAGAATAAAAACCGTATGATCATGTAAATAGATTCAGGAAAAGTTTTTGACAAAATTCAACACCCATTTATGATAAAAAATATCCAGAAAATGAGCATAGAGGGAACCTACCTCTACATAATAAAGGCTATATATGACAAACCCACAGCAAACATCATTCTGAATGGTGAAAAACAGAAAGCATTTCTTCTAAGATCAGGAACAAGACAATGATGTCCACTCTCACCACTATTATTCAACATAGTTTTGCAAGTTTTAGCCACAGCAATCAGAGAAGAAAAAGAAATAAAAGGAATCTAAATTGGAAAAGAAGAAGTAAAGCTGTCACTGTTTGTAGATGACATGATACTGTACATAGAGAATCCTAAAGATTCCACCAGAAAACTACTAGAGCTAATCAATGAATTTGGTAAAGTTGCAAGATACAAAATCAATGGACAGCAATTTCTTGCATTCCTATACACTGATGAAAAATCTGAAAGAGAAATTATGGAAACACTCCCATTTACCATTGCAACAAAAAGAATAAAATACCTAGGAATAAACCTACCTAGGGAGACAGAAGACCTGTATGCAAAAACCTATAAGACACTGATGAAAGAAATTAAAGATGATACCAACAGGTGGAGAGATATACCATGTTCTTGGATTGGAAGAATCAATATTGTGAAAATGACTATACTACCCAAAGCAATCTACAGATTCAATGCAATACCTAGCAAATTACCAATGGCATTTTTTACAGAACTAGAACAAAAGCTCTTAAAATTTGTATGGAGACACAAAAGACCCCAGGTAGCCAAAGCAGTCTTGAGGAAAAAAATGGAGCTAGAGGAATTAGACTCGCTTACTTCAGACTATACTACAAAGGTACAGTAATCAAGACAATATGGTACTGTCACAAAAACAGAAACATAGATCAGTGGAACAAGATAGAAAGCCCAGAGATAAACCCACGCACCTATGGTCAACTAATCTATGACAAAGGAGGCAAGGATATACAATGGAGAAAAGGCCATCTCTTCAATAAGTGGTGCTGGGAAAACTGGACAGCTCCATGTAAAAGAATAAAATTAGAACACTGCCTAACACCACACACAAAAATAATCTCGAAATGGACTAGAGACTTAAATGTAAGACCAGACACTATAAAACTCTTACAGGAAAACATAGGAAGAACACTCTGACATAAGTCACAGCAAGATCTTTTTTGACCCACCTCCTAGAATAATGGAAATAAAAACAAAAATAAACAATTGTGACCTAATGAAACGTCAAAGCTTTTTCACAGCAAAGGAAACCGTAAACGAGACAAAAAGACAACCCTTAAAATGGGAGAAAATATTTGCAAATGAATCAGCAGACAAAGGATTAATCTCCAAAATATATAAACAGCTCCTGCAGCTCAATATTAAAAAAAACAAACAACCCAATCCAAAAATGGGCAGAAGACCTAAATAGACATTTCTCCAAAGAAGACATATAGATGATCAAGAAGCACATGAAAAGCTGCTCAACGTCACTAATTATTAGAGAAATGATCATCAAAACTACCATGAGGTATCACCTCACACCAGTTAGAATGGGCATCATCAGAAAATCTAGAAACAGCAAATGTTGGAGAGGGTGTGGAGAAAAGGGAACCCTCTTGCACTGTTGGTGGGGATGTAAATTGATACAGCCAATATGGAGACCAGTATGGAGGTTCCTTAGAAAAGTAAAGTTAGAATTACCATATGATCCAGCAATCCCACTACTGGGCATATACCCAGAGAAAATCATAATTCAAAAAGACACATGTACCCCAATGTTCATTGCAGTGCTATTTACAATAACCAGTTCATGGAAGCAACCTAAATGCCCATTGACAGATAAATGGTTAAAGAAGAAGTGGTACATGTATACAATGGAATATTACTAAGTCATTAAAAGGAACAAACTTGGGTCATTTGTTGAGATGTGGATGGATCTAGAGACTGTCATACAGAGTGAAGTAAGTGAGAAAGAGAAAGACAAATATTGTATATTAATGCGTATATGTGGAACCTAGAAAAATGGTACAGATGCACTGGTTTGCAGGGCAGAAATTGAGACACAGATGTAGAGAGCAAATGTAGGGACACCAAGGGTGGAAAGCGGTGGGGTGGTGGTTGTGGTGGTGTGATGAATTGGTTGATTGGGATTGACATGTATACACTGATGTGGATAAAATTTATGACTAATAAGAGCCTGCTGTATAAAAAAATAAATAAAATAAAATTCAAAAAAAAAAGATGATTTATCACATAATTGAGTAAAATATCCTAACTGTACTTGAAGTAACTTTTTCCTTTCTTATTATTGCAATGAAAGAAATGTCTGTTTTACTCTCAAGGCCAATCTCTTCATTTATAACCCTGTTCTCAACCCGATGGTTTCACAAAGACATCTCCATTTGGTCATCAACCCTTCAGTTACTATATTGCCCATTTTCCTGGATCATTACAAGTGGCATATAAAGATATTTTATTAACATCCATAATAAAATATGTCCTTTCTTTACTACACATCTATTTCCCAAACCACTCATTATTCTGCCCAATTCAAAGCCAAGATTCACAGCCAAAATTTCAAGCTCAAACTGTCTTGACTTACTCAGTTTCATCAATTCCTTTCTCTTTTAGAATATGAATTTTAGCACTCTTGCACTAAAGCTATTTATCTTCTCCATTAATTTTCAAACTACAACTTATTCCTTATTTCTTTCCTATCTCACTGGATATTCTTTTCATCCTATTTTTCCTTTCCATTCCTCTTCCCAAACAATAGATGATAATGGTTTACATGCCCAATATTGGACCTTCTTTTCAATTTTTTAATACTCTGTCCCTAGGTGATTTTAAATTCCTCGGTTTTGAATATAATTTTTATACTAATGGCTTTAAGTGCCATTAGCATCTTTATCCTAGAGCTTCTTTTTTATGATTTAGATTCACAAATACATGGAATATATGTCATTTTTCCTAGGTGTCAGTAATTTTCTCAAATTTACCTTTTCTTAAATTGAAGTTTAAGCAATCCACACAACCTACCATATCTCGTCTTTGCAAATGGCTTCCCAACTCACTATGTTATTAAATTTAGATATCTGTGTGTTATCCCGGATTGCTCCCATTCCCTTAACCTTCTTGCCTCAAAGTCATTGGGCAGTCATTCAATCCATGAAAACAAATATCTTAATCTCTGTTTTCTTTGTCCTCATTGCCAAATCTAAGTCCAGTTTAAATTTATTTTCCAAGATTACTAGAGTCTGAAGACTTTAGTCTCGTAGGAGTTCTTCCTTTTGCTACTCTTGCTTTCTCATCCATTCTGCATAAGATGGCAACATTGGTCTTTCCGTCATAACATTCCACTATTTAAAATCTAACATTGGCTTTCTCTTTTGATATCCTTCCTTGAGCTTGAGTCTCTGCATGCTCTGTTTCCCATTTATTTTCCCTAGTATTTCCCTTTCCCACTATGATCATCTTTCCCATCATTTTGATCTTCTTTCATTTATTGAGAAAAATTTGTTTCTCAACCTCTGTTTTTTCCATACTATTTTTTTCCTCCCCACCACATTATCATCATTGGTATCAGTGAAATATATGTACCATTCAGCTTGCTGTTGCTCAGGCAAGAAAGCTAGGCATTATCTTTGAAAATTCCTTAATATTTGACTTCAGAATCCATTCCAGCACAAAGCTACTTTGATTCACTCCAACATATACTTCATTTTTTAAAAATTAATTTTTATTGGAGTATAGTTGATTTACAATATTGTGTTAGTTTCTGCTGTACAGCAAAGTGAATCAGTTATACATATACATATATCCACTCTTCTAAAGATTCTTTTCCCATATAGGTCATTACAGAGTATTGAGTAGAGTTACCTGTGCTATACAGTAGGTCATTATTAGTTACCTATTTTATAAATAGTAGTCCAACACATTTCAAATTTTTCCATCTTTTCTTGCCTTCACTGCCACATTCTCATCCAGAACATCTGCCCCACTACAGTGGATATTTATATTTCTATACTTTGTTTTATTCATGTCTTCTCTAATCTCTGTTTCCTTCCTTCTACTTGCTTTAAATTTACTTTGATCTTCTTTTTCCAGTATCTTAAGGAGGAAGGTCAGGTTATTGATTTGAGATCTCTCTTCTTTCTTAATACAGGCATTTAGTGCTATAAACTTCCATTTAAACACTGCTTTAACTGTATTCCATAAATAATAAATTTAACTCAAAATATTTTTTAATTTTCCTTTTTATTTCTTCTTTAAAACATTGATTGTTTAGAAATGTGTTGTTAATTGCCACATATTTTTTCCCCACATTTTAATGTTATTAATTTCAAATTTCTATTTTGTTCAGAGAACATACTTTGTATCCCTTGTGGTTGAAGAATATATTTTTCATTGTTTCTATTATTTCTATTTTAAATTTATTGATGCTTGTTTTATGATCTAACATATTCTCTATCCTAGAGAATATTTCATGTGTAATTGAGAAAAATATATATTCTGCTGCTATTGGGTAGAGTGTTCTATAGATGTCTGTTAGGTCTACTTGGTTTATATTATTGGTCAAGTCTTGTATTTCTTGTTGATCTTCCGTCTAGTTGTTCTGTTATTGAAAGTGGGTAAAGAAGTTTCCCAACTATTATCATTGAATAGTCTATTTCTCCCTTCAATTCTGTCAATTATTAATAGGACCCATTTATAATTATAAATTGTTCATATTTATCTCCAATAACTTTTTGCTCCAATAACTTTGCTTTAAAGTCTATTTTGTCTTTGCTCCAATAACTTTGCTTTAAAGTCTATTTTGTTTGATATCAGTATAGATATTCTGGCATTCTTCTGGTTACTGTTTGCATGATATATCTTTTTGCATCCTTTTACAATCAAACACTTTGTATATTTGAATCTAAAGTATGTTACCTATAGCTTACATATAGTGGGATTATGGTTTTTCTCCAGTATGATAATCTCAGTGTACTGATCAGGTTATTTAGTCCATTCACATTTAATTTTTTTTTTTTTTTTTTTTTTCGGTACGCGGGCCTCTC